>NC_041016.1:30710643-31004494 GCF_004193775.1 Glycine soja | reverse complement strand
CCTTTTTCTCCGGGGCCCCTTTGCTGGAATATCTTTATTCGAAGCATGGGGTGCTTCGCCATCTTGTTCCTTCCACCACTTTTCCTTTTCCCTTGACGTCGGCGGTTGGACTGGTAGGTCCGGAGGTGCGAACACACGACCACTACGGGTCACACCACTCAGTCCCGTGATATTTGTTACTTTAGCTGACAGCGAGCTGACGTCAGTGACTTCTTCTTCTTCTTCCCCGGAGGTGTATATCTCCACGGGACCGGCGTGACTATTTTGTACGGGAAAGGAACAGGTTTGGCTTTAAGGGGTGTCCGGGCTTTTGCGAAGCTGCGCTTTTAGTGAAGTATATCACCAAGGTTTGGGCTTCGCAACACCGCTCCCCTCCGTAGATTGCATGCATATATGCTGCTCTTCTTTTCCTTCAATGCCGACTTCCAGTCGACCTTGATCTATCATCCGCTGTAACAATTCCTCTACTTCCAAACACGTCTCCATGTCATGCATCTCGCCGGAGTGTAGCAGACAGGAATCTTCCTTACACCCACTATGGGGAATCACACCTCCTTTTTGTAGGGCCTCAAAGATAAACCTCCTAGGGTTGCCACATCCCTTAAAGTTTAGACCTGTGCGGCTATCGAATTCAACTGCATTAACTGCTCCCCCTCCATGATTGGCGAGCGGGTTGGTTCTCACATTGGGCCGATCCTCTTGGAAAGTCAGCCATCCAGCATCCATTAAATGTTGGACCTTGTATTTAAGGGCCAAGCATTTTTCGACGGAATGCCCCGGGACACCCCCATGGTACTTGCAAGTTGCGTTAGGGTCATACCACTTCGGGAAAGGGGGTTTGAGGACCCTTCCGGGAGTTACCACGGCCAAATGATTGGCGATGAGGGATGGCAGAAGATCTTCGTACGTCATTGGGAGTGGGGTGAATTCCGGAAATGGCCTCGGAGGGAAGTTCCTTGTCGTGTTGGAATTACCGGCCGGTCGAGTCGTGTTCGGAGTTGGAACTTGGGGAGCTTCCCTCTGGGTGGGTGCCTTAGGCTGCACGGGTGTTGAACTAGAGGCATTCCCAGTATGAGCCGAGAAGCTTGGGTGATGTTGCGCGTACTGATGGGTACCATGAGGTGTTTGCTGGGTTTTGACCCACGCGGGTGTTGAAGAGACGGCATGGGCATCTCCCTCCTTCCTTTTTGCCCCTGTTGCCCCGATTCTTTTGGCATTCGCGTTTGTGGAGGAAACGTAATCAAACTTTCCTCTTTTCAATCCTACCTCGATTCTTTCCCCGGCAAACACCAGATCCGCAAAGCTGGACGGCATGTAACCTACTAGCTTCTCATAGTAGAATACTGGCAGAGTGTCTACCATCATGGTGATCATCTCTCTCTCAACCATGGGAGGAGCTACTTGTGCCGCCAAATCCCTCCATCGCTGCGCATATTCTTTAAAGGTTTCACCCTCTTTCTTGAACATATTCTGCAGTTGAGTACAGTCAGGAGCCATATCAGAATTGTACTGATACTGCCTTAGGAAGGCGGTAATCAGATCCTTCCAAGTACGGATACGGGAAGCTTCCAAATTAGTGTACCACACTACCGCAGCTTCGGCCAAGCTATCCTGAAAGAAGTGTATCAACAGCTTTTCATCTTTAGAGTGGGCGCCCATCTTACGGCAGTACATTTTGAGATGGTTTTTGGGACAAGTCGTCCCTTTATACTTGTCGAAGTCCGGCACTTTGAACTTCGGGGGAATAACAACATCGGGTACTAAGCAAAGATCCGTCATGTCTGCGAACGGATAGTCCCCAAATCCTTCCACAGCCCTCAATCTTTCCTCAAGGAGATCGAGCTTCCTCCTTTCTTCAGTTGCTGGGGGCAGCCCTTCCGTGGACAAAACTATTGGTGATGCTGCGATGTTGGGTTGAGGCAACGTGCCTGGTGCCGGCCCTTCGGGGATCGGGGGATAGAACTCGACATCCCTTCGAGCATAATCTTGAGGGTCTTTGTGGACTTCGTCGGGCTGCTGAGGAGGCTCTCTTTCATGGACGGGAGAAGCAATGTGGCCCGCATCTTCTTGCAAGACGGGTGGTGAATAGTTGGGCGGCAATCCATAAGGGTAAGCCGCTCGGTTGTATCCCAGGTGAGGGCTGCCATCGTGCCCCAGTGTGTCCCTTCCCCGCCCTACTATGTTTGAGGGAGGATGGTGCGTAGTTGCCAAGAGAGTCGGGTCTGCTTCGGCAGCCGAACTGACAGCGGCGGCGGTGGCCGCGTTCTTCTCTATGAGCTGCTTCATACTTAACATGGCCTCCATCATGGAGGCCATTTGTTCTTTCAGAGCCGACATGTCGGCTTTCATCTGTTCCTGCGTCTCCTCTTGATCACCCATCGTTCTAGATTTGGATTTGGTGCGATAGGGATCCCTTGCGGCGCGTTTAGTTATGGTGTTTTTCCCTAAAAAACCAAACGTGAGGAGTGGGTAAAAGAAAGAAAATGCATGCTAGAGATGAAACGTAGGAGTGATTTGATTTGCACAATTTTTTGGAGTAGAAACATGGGACCAACTCATTTTATTTCAAAAAGGAAGTCATATCTAGTCAAGGTCTGAGAGACCATACAAGTTTCCTAACGATTTCTAATTATGTGGGCCATTAAGTCTATCATATGCTGACAATAGCCGAGAAGCCCGTGAATCTCTTCGGGGGCGGAGTAGGTGTCTGCCATCGCTTTGGCCTTGGCTAACAATCGGGGAAGTTCTTGACTCCCGTTCAAGGTAAGAGCAAACCGATCCATCCACATGGTTGCCTCTTGGTGTAAAGAGTCGATCACCCTTCCTCTAGCCTCTTTTTCCGCGTATACTTGGGCATATTCGTCCGCAATCCTATGCTCGTGGGCCGCGGCTAGACCTAACTCTTCTTGGTACTTGGCGATGATAGCTAGCATGTTGGTCTCCGTCTCGCATAAACGCTGAGACAAGCTTCTTTTGGACCTTGAACAGGCAACTAACTCCTCTTTCAAAACCATGCTATGTGCTCGCGACTGGTCCCTTTCTTCCCTTCGCAACTTGAGTTCACTATTGCTACCCCATAGAGCTCCGCGAAATTTGTCCCGGCCATACTCTTCCTTGCGAGCCCTCTTGGTCTCTTGTTCAAGGGCTCTTGCGGTAATTGCATTCTCTTCCCGTAACCCGGCACACTCCTTCCGAACGTGTGTAGCGGCCAACTTGAACTTCTCCTTGGCAAGTTTTGCCTTTCCTAACTTGCTTTTGAGAGCTTGGACTTCTTCGTCCTCTTCCGGTGCTTCAAAATTCTCTTCGCTGACGACTTTTAACTTGGCGAGCCAATCTAAACCTCGTATATGAACTTTCAGCCATTCGTGGTACCCACCAATGATGCCATTACGAATGCCTCTAAGCTCTTGATCTTTCCTTAACGGGGTTTCCCATGCCTTATGGATTCTTTGTATAGTCTTGGAATTTTGTGCGCCGAGATCCCTCACAAGGAAAGGAGAGATGCTTTCTTCCGTCGGTGCTCCCCTCATGGGGTACCCTAGTTGTCTTATAGCGAGCGTGGGATTGTAGTTAATACAACCCCTCGTTCCTACCAGCGGAATGTTTGGGTATATTCCACATGAGAAAAGGACTCCTTCTTTTCCTTCCTTCCATCGGGGGAACCAACTGATTGTTCTACCTCCTATCCCGGCCAAAAGCTGGTCCCAATCTATTCTCCCCTTTTCAGTACACGAGCGATGGCTCAGGAGCGGACATGGATGTCTTGTGTCTTGTTGGAACAAGTGCGAAACCAACCAAACACAGAGGGCGGGTAAGCAACAGATGATCCGTGCGCTACTCTTTTCGCACCTTCGGTCAAATGTGTCAAATAGATCTGCCAAGACAGCTACCACCGGACTTTCCTTGCTATGGTGGTAGGCAAGGAAAGCGTCGATTGCTGCTAGGTCTACCAAACCATCCACGTTTGGAAAGAGGACGACCCCAAAAATTTGCAAAGCTAACACATCCATAAACGGGACCCAGTCTCCTAGATTGGCCATACCCCTTGCCTTGTCTTCTAGGTACTTCTGTGGTAGGCCCGCTATGCCGTTCCGAGTCTGTTTTATGCGGTCCAAACCTCTTGCTGAATCCTTGACCACAGTTGCAATTCTGCTCAAAGAGGGGAGACACCCAGAGGAAAGATATGGTTTTCTTCCCCCGAGAGGACATCCTAGAATTTCCTCAAATTCTTCAATGGTTGGTACTAATTGGAAGTCTCCGAATGTGAAGCACCTCAAAGGCCGGTCGTAGTATTGGGTAAGTGATACAATGGCTTCTATAGACACCTCTGCTATGGTCAACTCTAAGATCTTTCCGTAAATCTTGCGGAAGGTTTGCATTTGGAGGGGTTCCATCAACCGCCCTAATTCCTTGATGCTGGTGGTATCTAGGCTTTTGACCTTGACTTGGTAGAACCTCTTGCTGGTTTGATTTGTTCCCATGCTTACTAAAGTGAGATAAAAGCTGGTGCAAATCAAAACTCCGGTATCTCATGGGTGGGATGGATGAATGCATGATGGAATGCATATGACACAGATGCAATCTAGGAAAGCGGGGGTCCGGGGAATTTGTCCCCTTCTTAGATACGACGTCTAGGGGTAGCGAAATGCCCCAACGCACGTTTTTAAGAAGGCGACACGGACCCTCCGTTGGTTTGTTTACAGTAGGGATCAAGACAGAACCTATATGCAATGCCTATGCAAAAGACACAATGCGGGAATGTGCACAGTATGACAATATTTACCGAACATAAGCAAAAGGGTATATGATACTCATGCATGGCAGTGTGAAAAATGGCACGCAGCGTGTTTGCTTCGTGCCCTTATTTAAGGGACCTATAAGGGAGAGAACTAACTAGGCTTTTAGCAATAATCCCCAAGGTAGTTATATCTCTCTTGATGGTTTCTAGAGGTATCATCCCCTTTGAAGAACATATTGTAGCAGTAGGGACTACTAGCAACAATAGGTTTTCAAAGAGAAAAGCTCTAGATGAGGGTTCACTGTAATCAAGCAAGTCAGAGACCTAACATGATCACAGATTCACCTCCGCTCCTTATGCTCCCATGAACCCGGGTATAGGGCCCTTTTTCACTCACAGTGTGTGCAAATAGTGTTGGTGTTTGTGTGCATCAAATGAATAAATATTTACTTCATGCATACATTTAAAATGCACTAAAAGCAACAAAGAGTTTATATACATAAGAACATAATGAAAGGAAACCAACAAAGGGGTAAGTCACGGTAAAACATTGCACAAAATTAAATGGCCTAACTCTCTAAAAACAGTCCCCAGTGGAGTCGCCAACTGTCGCAACCTACCCTTCGGCGGGAGGGCGACGCGTGACTCGCGGGATGCGTGTTCCACGAAAGGAATACGCGCGGAGTCGCCACCAACGTTTATTTGAGGAAAACGTCAGAAAAACCGGAAAAGACGCGATCTACGAACTTTTTAGTGAAAAGGTTCGGGAGTTGTATTTACGCACGAGGAAGGTATTAGCACCCCACACGTCCGTCCCAAGGGACGGCAGCCTTTAATCGAATGTGCAAACATGACTTTGATTTTTTATGTTCCTTTTTACATTTCTATGTCCTTTATACCCTTTTTATATTTTTTCTCTTTTTGTGGTCGACAAGGGTGTTTCCCTTTGCTCCTACGTATTCCTCAATTTGCGATGAGGAAATCAGACCTACGTAGTTCTTTCTTATCAAGTGATTCTTTTTATTTTAGTGGTGATCATTTTAAGGCATTGGACCTTAAAAATGATCCATTTTACTTAGTAAGAAATTGAAATGACAAACTTCAAAAACCTATTTTTGTGGACGAGCTTGACTAGGCGAGTTGATTTTAGCCTTAGTTTCACTTTAGTTATTAGTCAATTCGATTAAGAATGAGAAATCCCAAAGAGAAAACGTCCGATTGATTTTCCGCTTTATTTTACTAAAAGATGTTTTATGATTATTATATTATTATTTTACCTCTTTTTGATTTCCAACGTGGTTACGGCACGACCGAACGGTCGGAATTTATTTTAACCGAAGTTAATGGATAATACAATTCAAACGTTCGGTGGAAATTTATTTCATTTTTAAGATAAGCGAGAAATGACTTAAGTAAAATGGCTTAAGCACGTCAACAGGGGGTATAAAAAGTAAACAAAATGAGAATAGAAATGCACGAAACACAATGTGGACCACCACGGGTACATAGAATGAATCGAAAAGCTTGGTTCGAGGTACTTACCCGTTGAAGATCGAAGAACGATGAAGAACGAAAGAAGAACGTCGAAGAACGGTTGAAACCTTTGCGAAATTCCTCACGGAAAACGTTACGGAAACGTTTCGGAAGCGCCTCGGCTTAGATTTTCCTCACGGAAACAATTTTTCCAAGCAAATTCGAAAGAGAGAGAAGTGCCTAAGGGGCTGAACCCTTTTCTTCTTCACTTCCTCCCCTATTTATAGCAAAATAGGGGAGGTGGTTGCCGCCCAGCTCGCCCAGGCGAGCCAGGTTGCTTCCTCCAGAAGCAACAGCCTTCTGGAGGAATATTCTGGAGGGCCCAAGTGGGCCTGGGTGCTATTTGCACCCCCATTTTTACTAAGTACACCCCCTCTGCTTTTTTTGGTGATTCTTTTTTCGTAAAGTTACGGAAACTTACGAATTTCGTAACGATACTTGTTTTCTTTCCGTAATGTTACGGAACCTTGCGGATTACATAATCATCCCCTTTTTGACTTACGGAATGTTACGGAACCTCACTTAATTATGCAACGATGCTTCCATTGGATTTCCGGTGTGTCACGGAAACTTACGGATTGTGCATCAATATTTTTTTTGGTTTTCCGGCATGTCCTGGAATTTCACAAATTGCCTAATGATGGGTACCAAGCACCTCACAAGGACCAAAGAAAGGTCGCATGTCATCAAGCAAAGGTCCCCGGACGAAATTAGGGTATGACACCTAGCCTAGCCGTGAAAGGAATACACTGATCATCCGGGGATACAAGGACTGCCCCTACTCCGTGGCCCAAAGCATTGGATGCCCCATCGAAGCAAACAATCCATTTGTCTATGTCTTCGTGGGTCCGCTTCTCTTCAAACAGGGCCATGATATCTTCATCTGGGAACTCGGGGTGCATCGGTCGATAATCCTGGAGGGGTTGCTGGGCCAAATAATCCGCCAAAGCACTTCCCTTTACCGCTTTTTGGGTGACATAAACGATATCGAATTCAGATAACAGTACATTCCACCTAGCGATTCGTCCCGTGAGGGCCGGTTTCTCAAAGATGTATTTCACGGGATCCATTTTGGAAATAAGCCACGTGGTGTGGCTGAGCATGTACTACCTAAGCCGATGTGATGCCCACACCAGAGCACAACACGTCCTTTCCAGCATTGAGTAATTCATCTCACATGCGGTAAACTTTTTGCTCAGATAGTAGATGACTTGCTCCTTTTTCCCATAATCATCATGCTGACCCAACACGCACCCCATAGACTCGTCCAACACGGTCATGTACAGGAAAAGAGGTCTTCCTGTTACATGTGGCATGAGCACCGAGGGATTCGCGAGACTCTGTTTGATCTTCTCGAAGGCTTCTTGGCAGTCACTGTTCCACAGGACCGCCTGGTTCTTACGTAAAAGCTTAAAAATGGGCTCACAGGTAGGGGTGAGTTGCGAGATAAATCTCGCGATATAATTCAACCTGCCCAAAAACCCCCGAACCTGCTTCTTCGTGCGTGGTTCCGGCATTTCAAGGATGGCCTTCACTTTCTCGGGATCTATCTCTATCCCTTTCTGACTTACGATAAATCCTAGCAACTTCCCCGACTTCACCCCAAAGGTGCATTTGGTTGGGTTTAGTTTTAATTGGTATTTCCGCAACCTTCCAAACAGCTTACGCAGATTGACAAGGTGTTCGTCCTCAGTCCGAGACTTGGCAATCATGTCATCTACGTAGACCTCTATTTCCTTATGCATCATATCATGGAACAACGCCACCATGGCACGCTGATAGGTTGCCCCAACATTTTTCAGCCCGAAGGCCATCACCTTATAGCAGAATGTCCCTCATAGGGTGACAAAAGTGGTCTTCTCTACATCTTCGGGTGCCATCTTTATTTGATTATACCCCGAGAAACCATCCATAAATGAGAAAAGGGCGAATTTGGCTGTATTATCTACCAATATATCAATGTGTGGCAGGGGAAAATTGTCTTTAGGACTGGCTCGGTTCAAGTCCCGGTAGTCTACACACATTCGAACCTTGCCGTCCTTTTTCGGGACTGGGACAATGTTGGCCACCCACTCCGGGTTCCGTGCCACAACTAAGAATCCTGCATCAAACTGCTTCCTTACTTCTTCTTTAATTTTTAAAGACATCTCGGGTTTCATTCTTCGTAACTTTTGCTTAACTGGAGAAGACCCAGGATTCAAAGGCAACTTATGCTGCACAATGTCGGAATCCAGACGGGGCATGTCTTGATACGACCACGCAAAGACATCTTGATACTCTTCAAGAAGGGTTATCAAGCCTTGGCAGATAGGCGCGGTCATACCGGTTCCTACCTTTACCTCTTTCTTTTCCTCCGTGGTCCCCAAGTTTACCAATTCGGTTTCTTCTTGGTGAGGCTTCATTTCACGTTCTTCCTGAGCGACCAACCTCTCCAACTCTGGTGACAGAACGTCCTCTTCATCTTCCTCGTTTATCGTTTGGCTTATATCTCGATCGAAATCGATTGTCAAACCCTCGTTGTTAGGATCCTCAAAGAATCGACCCTCATATCTATACCAAACAAGACAAAAGAAACAAAAAACATGCAAAATGATATGAGAAAGGGTGGTACTGCTAGAACAGATGAAACAAGATCTCTTTGTTTGTTTAATAAGGTAGGTTTCACAAAACAAAAGAGAAAGGAAATCTAAAGGCTCTAATTACATCGAATCAGCGGCATAGACTTCTGACTGGCTTATCACGCGCCAGCTCCCCACTTGGGAATCGGGGTGGCATGGTTGCACAAAACTTGGTGGGTCTTGAGGGAACTCCTCTTCTATTGCGGCCACCTCCTCCTCGGACACCATTCCAGCGCTGGTGAAACACTGGCTAATACGGCCGGGCCATACCCTATCCGCCCGAAATCTTGACGGCACGTTCCTCCTCCCCGACATCCCGGGTTCGTACCCTAATCCATACTTGTATGGATTTCCCTTGATATCGACCACGTCGGCATTCCTGAGGTAGTCCTTGCCTAGACCCATTCCGGGCTCAAATCCGTTCCTAAGCATAACACGTGCCACCATTATGGCCGCGTTGGAGAGAGAAGGTAGCGACGGACTTAGTTCCACCGAGGCGCAGCTCACCACTTGTCGCAACCTACCCTTCGGCGGGAGGGCGACGCGTGGCTCGCGGGATGCGTGTTCCACGAAAGGAATACGCGCGGAGTCGCCACCAACGTTTATTTGAGGAAAACGTCGGAAAAACCGGAAAAGACGCGATCTACGAATTTTTAAGTGAAAGGTTCGAGAGTTGTATTTACTTACGGGGAAGGTGTTAGCACCCCACACGTCCGTCACAAGGGACGACAACCTTTAATTGAATGTGCAAACATGACTTTGATTTTTACGTTCCCTTTACGTTCTTATATCTTTTATGCCCTTTTTATATTTTTCTCTTTTTGTGGTCGACAAGGGTGTTTTCCCTTTGCTCCTACGTATTCCTCAATTTGTGATGAGGAAATCAGACCTACGTAGTTCTTTCAGAACAAAGTGTTGGTTAAGTTGTTTTTTATCTTTTTTTGCAAGATATATTTTGATTGAACAAAAGGTCATTTAAGGTATTGGACCATTAAACGGTCTTTTGATTTTGAAAGGAGAGAAACGTTAAGGCGTTGGACCATTAACGATCTCTTGTTTTTGAAAGGAGAGAAACGTTAAGGCATTTGGACCATTAGCGATCTCTTGGGGTGGTCGACAAAAGCGGGGCTTTTGCTCCTACGTATCCTCAATTGCGATGAGGAAATCAGACCTACGTAGTTCTTGCAAAAGCGGTAAAGTCACATGTTGATTTTATGCTTTTGAACGGTCCATGTTAACCGATAAAAGCAAAGAGGACCGTTTAAGGCGTTGGACCTTAAAACGGTTTTTAGTGATTTTTCGGACAAAACTTGATTTGTGAGTTGATTTTAGTCTTAGTTTCACTTTGGTTATTAATCAATTCATTCAAGGAAACTTTCAAAGAAAAACGTCCAATTGATTTTTTTGGTTATTTTATTCAAAGATATTTTGATTATTTTATTATTATTTTTAAAGATATTTTGATTATTTTACATTTTTTGGTTTGACCGAGGTTATAGCGTGAACGATCGGTTAGATTTCGTTTTAAAAGTGATTAAATGAGATTACAACACAAATGATTGGTTGAAATTCATTTTATCATTTATTAGGTAAGAAAACGGCTTAAATAAACGGTAAAAGCGCGTTAAAGACAGAAGAAATGAAATCGAAAATGAACGAAATAAAGATGAAAGCTTAAAAAAACAAGAAATGAATTGAAAGTCTCAGATTCGAATACTTACCCGTTGAAGTACGAAGAACGGATGAAGGACGGTGAAGAACGGACGAAAACCTTCACGGATTTGCTTATGGAAACATCTCGGAAGCGTTACGGAAGCACTTCGGCTTGGATTTTCTTCACGGAAACAATTTTTTTCACCCAAAACAGCTTAAATACATAGCTAGGGGCTCCGGGATCCTTAGAACAGCCCCCTTCAGGCTATTTATAGGAAAAAGGGGGAGGAGGTTGCCGCCCAGCTCGCCCAGGCGAGCTGGGTTGCTTCCTCTAGAAGCAACCCAGCTTCAAAAAACATTCTGGAAGGCCCAATTCAAAATTTTGAAATTTCTATTTGCACCCCCCAATTTTGATAAGTTCACCCCCTTCTTTCGTAATTTACGGAAAAGTTACGGAAGCCTTACGGAAGCATATAGGACTTGATTTTCTTCTTTTTTTCTCTTCCGTCTCACCTGTATTACGTTAATTATGCTTATTTTGAGTTATGGGAATTTTACGGAAGCATTACGGGTGTCCCAGAAGCCCCGGAATCCCATTTTTCAACAAAACAGGGGGTGTGGTGGCCACCTAGCTCGCCCAGGCGAGCTAGGTTGCTTCAACCTTAAGCAAGAAATTGCCCAGAAACCTCTAGAAGGGCCCAGATTCAAAAATTGCTATTTGCACCCCCCATTTTACTAAATACACCCCCCTTTGCCTTTTTTTGGTGATTTTTTTCAAAACTTTACGAATTTCGTAACGATACTTGTTTTCTTTCCGTAATGTTACGGAACCTTGCGGATTACATAATCATCCTTTTTTTGACTTACGGAATGTTACGGAACCTCACGAATTGTGCAACGATGCTTCCTTTTTTATTTCCGGTGTGTCACGGAACCTTACGGATTATGCATCAATACCTTCTTTTGATTTTCGGCATGTCCCGGAACTTCACAATTTGCCTAATGATGGGTGCCAAGCAGCTCACAAGGACCAAACAAAAGTTGCATGCCACCAAGCAAAGGTCCCCGGACGAAATTAGGGTATGACAGTTGCCCCTCTTTACTCGTCTTTTATTGGAGATAAAAGGGGAGTAAAGATAAGACACTAATTTCGTTCCTCTCGGTTGACGAGAGTCGCGGGTGACCATAAAATACCTCTGCATGTAAATGACTTGTTGTCCCCGGGGGAACAAAAGGTGCAGAAAACAATGTCAGTCTCTGCATGCTATCAAGCGTTCTGTCTTACAGATAGCAAAAGAAAGTTTATACGGATAACCTCTCGGGTATTTCCGCCCGTCAGCGTGACTCAAATGTTAGTATGACAAATCTTGTGAGCGCGGAAGATGACGTAAATCTCCGCGTGTCAACGGGCTTGCCGGCCGCGATTGACGAAGGGCGCAGAAGACGACGTTAGTCTCTGCGTGCTGTCAGGCTTTTCGTCTTACAGACAGCAAAAAGAATGTTTATACGGATAACCACTCGGGTATTTCCGCCCGTCAGCGTGACTCAAATGTCAGTATGAAAGATCTTGTGAGCGCGGAAGATGACGTAAATCTCCGCGTGTCAACGGGCTTGCCGGCCGCGATTGACGAAGGGCGCAGAAGACGACGTTAGTCTCTGCGTGCTGTCAGGCTTTTCGTCTTACAGACAACAAAAAAGAATGTTTATACGGATAACCACTCGGGTATTTCCGCCCGTCAGCGTGACTCAAATGTCAGTATGACAGATCTTGTGAGCGTGGAAGATGACGTAAATCTCTGCGTGTCAACGGGCTTGCCGGCCGCGATTGACGAAGGGCGCAGAAGATGACGTTAGTCGCTGCGTGCTGTCAGGCTTTTCGTCTTACAGACAGCAAAAAAGAATGTTTATACGGATAACCACTCGGGTATTTCCGCCCGTCAGCGTGACTCAAATGTCAGTATGACAGATCTTGTGAGCGCGGAAGATGACGTAAATCTCCGCGTGTCAACGGGCTTGTCGGCCGCGATTGACGAAGGGCGCAGAAGACGACGTTAGTCTCTGCGTGCTATCAGGCTTTTCGTCTTACAAACAGCAAAAAGTTTTGAAAGTGCGGACAACCACTTGGGTATCTCCGCATGTCACGCGACTCCAGTGCCAGCATGACAGAACTTGTCAGGGTGGCCGACAAAAGCGAGGCTCTTGCTCCTACGTATCCTCCAATGAGGAACTCAGACCTACGTAGTTCTTGATAACTTGTGAGACTTGAAAAAGTCTCCACCGGAAGATGCTGACATCTCCGGAAAGGGCGCAGATGACCACATTGGCCTCTGCTCATCAATCACACTTGGGGTCAGTGAATGACGAGGTGCGGATAACCGTAAGGTGTCTCCGCGGGCTACCAGCTCTTGGGTCATGGTAACAAAAGCGGTGTGGTCGACAAAAGCAAGGCTTTTGCTCCTACGTATCCTCAAATGAGGAACTCAGACCTACGTAGTTCTGGATAACTTGTGAGACTTGAAAAAGTCTCGGTGTTTTCTCCACTAAAATGCAAACATGCTTTAGCAAAGAGACAAATATTCCAACTTATTAGAGCAGCATATGCTTTTTTGAGTGAAAAACAATGCGTCTACCGGGGAAGGAGAGTATGCTGATGAAATTTTCTCATAACCACAAATGAGATTTTGGATGTTTAGCACTTCGTTTCTAAATGACCATTTAGAGGAAACACTGGGTTCGACAAAAATAGAAGAAATCCACTCAAAGTGTATCAATCTCGCACAGGTAAGTGTTTTATCCTAATTCCGAACCATAGATATGTCATGACTTGATTTTACAAATCATTTCCTATCAAATCAAAGATTACATGCGTGATCATGGATCAATAGGACTTTTCTGGGGGGACAGGTTCTTTTGGTGGTTTTTTTTCAGCTTTTGATTGATTTGATTTTTTCTGGCTTTCTTCCTTTTCTGTTTTTGTTTGACGCGAGGCGAATAAGTCACCGACGCACAGGATTTTGGTTGGTAATCAAAGGGGGAAGACCACTTTAGGTCATGGTTTCCTTTTCTTCCTTTTGTTCATTTGGTGACAATTCTGTATTGTTCAGATATTGTCTGGTCAAAAGACCTTTCTGCACATTTCTTCTGCTTCCTTGATCAGGAACTTTCTTTCCTTCCTTTTTCTTCTTCCTTTTTTACTTTCTCCCATTCTTTGATTGAGAATTTTCTTTCTTTTCTTTTCGCTTTCTCCCACTCTTTGATTGGGAATTTCCTTTCTTTTCTTTTTTTGCTTCCGAGGGTAAGGATTGACATTCTCACCCTGGGTCAAGGTTTATGGTGAGTCAGGATTTTGGCTCAAGGCTTGTAGAATGGCTAGACATGATACATGTCGGGGTTTGGTTTGGTTCAAGGATAAAAGGGATGCCCCACATTATTTCCATGACACAAATGCAAAAATGATGATTTGGAAATTTTATGCAAAACTGGTCATGCATGCACCTATGCGGACACTCAAGTGTCAAATTTTTATGGTCATGTGATGCTAGGGCTCAGGATTCATTTCCTCTATTTTTAGTCAACCCAATGTTTCCAAAATATGTTCTTTTACCAATTTGTGCATTCATCCTAGTCCATTTTGGGTACTCGGGAAAATTTCACAGCATTCACCCTTTAGGTGTATACACATTTTTTCAAAAACTAGTTATGATCAGTGAATTTTTTCAAAGAAAAGTTGGAAGTCATCTCTTTTCAAAAGCATGTTGGTTTTTCAGCTAGACAACTTATTTTTCTTTTTTCTCTTTTTTTTCTTTTTTTTATTTGTTTATTTCTTTTTCTTGTTTGTTTTTGCTTTTTTTTTCCCTTTTTTTTCCATGAGGTATTTTGCTACCTAAACATGTGTATATTTTTGTGAGGTATTTTTGCTATATACATGCATAAGGTATCTTGCTACCTAAACATACATATATATATTTTATGAGGTATCTTTTTGCTACATACATGCATATCTAAGGTATCTTGCTACCTAAACATACATATATATTTTGTGAGGTAGTTGTTTGCTACCTAAATTACATGCATGCATATCTAAGGTATTTTTCACTACCTAAACACGCATACATATATTTTGTGAGGTATGACTACCTTCCGAGCTTGTGCTCATTTTATTTAAATTCTTAGGATCATGAGCAACTAGGTGTGTCCCAATATGACTTGAGAAACAAAAGGTGATCAAATAGCAAGCAGAAATTTAAAAGTTACTAGGTTGCCTCCTAGTAGCGCTTCTTTAACGTCTTGAGTTGGACGCCTAATGATTTGTCGGTCATGGACCTAGTACTTTGCTTACCTTTGGCTTTGGACTTGGTCGCCTATTGGTCGGCCATGTGTCGTAGGCAACGCTCTAACCTTTTTATGGATGAGCTGAGGTGAACTCTAGAGGTGGTGGCGGTGTGTCTATTGCCCACTACCGGCCATCCCAATGCTGATGTGGTGTTTCGCCCTGCGCCTGCCTGGGGGCGCAGTACTTCTTGATGAAAGCTCGATTGGTAGGGGGGCCTGATGACCTTGCTGGGGGCGACAGGCACTCCCTAGAACTGACAGAGACCCGTATTTAGAGCTGGCAACTCCAAGACCCTGTTGGCCTTCTTCGGGTCCACTAGGTGTCTTGCGGGCACAATCCCTGCAAACAATAGATGACATCAGAAATCAGTTGGGGGAGGTGCATACTTACCTATGCCACGACGACATGAACTTGCTGGGGGGAACGGGCGCCCTGTAGGACCGACAGAGGCCCGTAACCAGAGCTGGAAACCCCAGGGCCCTGTTGGACTTCTTCAGGTCCACTGGGTGTCTCTGTGGGTGCGATCCCTGCAAACAATAGATGGTATCAGAAATCAGTTGAACCATATGCATACTTACCCATGTCGGGACGACACAGACCAACTGATACTTTTGCAGGGGGAGATTGGCATTGCGGTTGCTGGGCAGAATGTTGCTAAGTAGCAATGTCATCTATATCTGTGTAAGAGTGGTCATGTTGGTGCGCATGATCCACACTCGTCTCTTTGCAGCGGCACGGGTGAAATCTTGCCCCGGTATGCATAGTAGCTGTGTGATAACCTCCCTCTCTAGTTGTGCTCGCACAGTTGGCCCTCCTCCAATATCGGGGGGTGGCCCAAGAACCGTTAAAAGGAAACTACTGGTCCCTTAACCGGGAGTGCAAGTCTCGGTTAAGCATTTAAGGACAGAGGACCTTAAATTCTCTTAAGGTGCAGATGTGGAGCACACTGAAAATGAGGACACGTAGCCCTCTAAAGGTGAGAGCGTGCAGCCCTCTCAAGGCGAGGATGTGTAGTCCTCTGGAGGTGAGGGTGTGCAGCCCTCTGTTGGCGAGGACGTGTAGTCCTCTAAAGGTGAGGGCGTGCAGCCCTCTCAAGGCGAGGATGTGTAGTCCTCTGGAGGTGAGGGCGTGCAGCCCTTTGTTGGCGAGGACGTGTAGTCCTCTAAAGGTGAGGGCGTGCAGCCCTCTGTTGGCGAGGACGTGTAGTCCTCTAAAGGTGAGGGCATGTAGCCCTACGAAGGTGAGGACATGCAGTCCTTTGATGGCGAGGGCGTGTAGCCCTCTGAAGGTGAGGACATGCAGTCCTCTGATGGCCAGGGCGTGTAGCCCTCTGAAGGTGAGGACGTGTGGTCCTCTGATGGCGAGGGCGTGTAGCCCTCTGAAGGTGAGGATGTGTGGTCCTCTAAAGGTGAGGGCGTGTAGCCCTACGAAGGTTAGGACGTGTGGTCCTCTGATGGCGAGGGCGTGTAGCCCTCTGAAGGTGAGGACGTGTGGTCCTCTAAAGGTGAGGGCGTGTAGCCCTACGAAGGTGAGGACATGCAGTCCTCTGATGGCGAGGGCGTGTAGCCCTTTGAAGGTGAGGACATGCAGTCCTCTGATGGCGAGGGCGTGTAGCCCTCTGAAGGTGAGGACATGCAGTTCTCTGATGGCGAGGGCGTGTAGCCCTCTGAAGGTGAGGATGTGTGGTCCTCTGATGGCGAGGGCGTGTAGCCCTCTGAAGGTGAGGACGTGTGGTCCTCTAAAGGTGAGGGCGTGTAGCCCTACGAAGGTGAGGACGTGTGGTCCTCTGATGGCGAGGGCGTGTAGCCCTCTGAAGGTGAGGACGTGTGGTCCTCTAAAGGTGAGGGCGTGTAGCCCTACGAAGGTGAGGACATGCAGTCCTCTAATGGCGAGGGCGTGTAGCCCTCTGAAGGTGAGGGCGTGCAGCCCTCTGTTGGCGAGGACGTGTTGTCCTCTTCAAGGTGAGGGCGTGCAGCCCTCTGTTGGCGAGGACGTGTAGTCCTCTAAAGGTGAGGGCGTGTAGCCCTACGAAGGTGAGGACGTGTAGTCCTCTCAAGGCGAGGACGTGTAGTCCTCTAAAGGTGATAGGTACAAGTACCCAAGGGTCCACCCTTATGAGAAAGCAAGAGATCGATTCATCGAGAGGGCCGGTCATCCCAAATCCACAAGATTTGGACATTAGATGTAGGAAATCTATGCAGTTAACATGATTTTTAGGGATGCAGATGCATGCAACCTTTGTCGTGAAATTTGGTAAATGCGGACTTCATATGAAACAATGCAATGTAATGGAAAGTTGTACAATGTTCATGACATTCTTTCCCTATTTTGTGATTTTGATTTTGATTTGATTTTTTTTTTGGAAAACACAAATTGATTGTCCTTTTGAAAGAGGTGATAGTCCATGCAACCTTATCCTATCTTTTGCAAATCTCTCCGAGAACTCCCTCTGAGTGTTGTTCTGTTTGATTTAGTCATTTGACCATTTTGGAGTGACGGCAATGGAGTCGTTTGATGTTTAATCAATCCATTGAAATCCTAGGGTTTGTCCCCCTTTTTTTTGTTAAAAACATCGATGGGTGAGAACTTTTGATCGGCCCCTATGTTCACTTGAGGCTCATGCACGGTGCCCCTCATTGCCCCAGTGTAAGGCTTTGAGGTACCAATCGTTGTCTTTCGTCATGACCTTGTAGGAGGGAACCTATTGGGTGAGAACTTCTAATCTGCCCCTAGGTTCACTTGAGGCTCATGCACGATGCCCCTCATTGCCCCAATGTAGGGCTTTGAGGTACCAATCGTTGTCTTGTTTTCATAGCCTCGTAGTGAGGAAGAATGAAAGAAGGAGTTGATTCTTGCAAAAATAATTTTTTCAAGGACGAGAAATAGTTGAAGGATTTTTTGATGGATTAAGTCAAATGACTCCTATGTAGAAGCAAGATGTTTTGATGTTTTGATGATGCCAAAGGATCAAGTGCTTCCAAGTTTTATTCAAGACAAGAATCCAAGAATCCAAGAAAATCAAGATATCTGATCAAGTTGATCTCTAGAATCTTAGGAAGAAGTTTCCAAATTGAAAAAGCAAAAGGTTTGGCCAAAGAATTCTATCTAAATCATTTTAAATTGAGATTTACTCTCTGGTAATCAATTACCAACAGCTGAAAATGTTTATAATAGTCACTAGAAATTTGAATTCATAATTTATAATGTGTAATCGATTACACATGGATGGTAATTGATTACCAGCAGTTTATTCAAATTTTAAAGCCTGTGATCGATTACACAAGTCTTGTAATCGATTACCAGAGGAGATTTTCAGAAAATAATTTCCAAGAATCACATCTATTCAAATGGTTTATGAATGGCCATCAAAGGTGACTTGGAAACACGAATTTAAAGAGAGTTTTCATTGCCCAAAAAGTTTTATCCTCTCAAAAGATTAAGAGTTTTTCTAAACTGAAATGTCTTATCCTCTCAAAAAGATTCCTTGGTCAACCACTTGCATATTCAATAAGGAATTTTGATTGATCTTCATTGTACAATCTATCTTTTTTAAGAGAGATTTCTTCTTCTTATTTATGAAAAGGGATTAAGAGATTGTGGGTCTCTTGTTGTAGAGGATTCCTGAACACAAGGGAAGGGTTGTCCCTGTGTGGTTCAGACTTTGTAAAAGGAGTTTTACAAAGAGAGTGGAAAATCTCAAGTGGGTTGCTTGAGGACTGGACGTAGGCGCGGGAAGTGGCCGAACTAGTATAAATCAAGTTTGCATTCCTCTCTTCCTTTAAACTTCTTTTATTTATTGCTATTTATCTTTTGCTTTAAAGAAGTTTATTTTGAATTGTCTTTTGAGTAATTCATGTTAAGGGTGCATTGTTAATCCAAAAAGAAAGAGTGATAGTTCAATTGGGGAATAGTCTTTGCATCTTAATTCAACCCCCCTTTTTCTTAAGGTAACTGAGGCCATTTGTCCAACATCATATTCTTGATAACTCACTTCTCTCTAAAAAGACAAAATGAGGTCACATGAACGTCTATATTTTTACTTGAAAACACAGTCAATCAGATGCCTTTTTATTTTTTATTTTGAAACTTATTTTTTATTTTGAAACTTATTTGTTTTGAACTTTACTCGTTGTTTTACGGCACCCCCACCAACGTGCAAGACGAGTAATCTCTGATTGAACAGTCTTAGAAGTCAACACTCAGGAGCGCAGGTCGCTTGAGCAAACAGACCAATGGCTTGCACCCACATTCCAGTGAAAGTTGAATAAGCAAACATGCGTTTGTGAGAGGATGAGGGACAAAGATATCAACTTTATCCATTTCATTTAACATTGTAACTGTGGTTTACAATAATGGCATAAACTTGGAAATCCTGATGAGTCATTAGAGACACCAAACAACAGCCTTCAAAATTGCCCCATGTGTGGCATCTCTTGTCAATGTCAGGATTTACACGCAATTCTCCTCAAATTTCAGCCTGCCCGCATCAATTAGACCTTGCACCTTACGCTTCAGAGCCCTACAATGCTCAATGGAACGCCCCGGGGCTTCTCCGTGACAAGCACACGTTGCGTTCGAGTCGTATTCTCAGAGAAATGGAGGTTGATGAACCTTGGCTAGGGTTATGGCTACCATTGAATTATCAAGTAGATATGGGAGCAAGTCAGCATAGGACACTGGAATTGGGGTGAATTCTACAGGCTTTCTCGCTGCAAAATTCATTTCATGGTTGGTGTTTTTGGTTTGTGCTAAAGGTGGTGTTCGTCATTGGAAGTGCGGCAGACAGACTTTGTGGTTGATTTAGGGATGGCCTTTGTGGATAAATGGGCGGTAGGTAAGGAGAAGGGTTGAGTAATGACATTGTTGGGTTGGTGGGAAACTTGGCCGTACAGTAATGGCAGTCACAGCATGGGTTTCTCCCTCATCGTCACCCTCTTTATTTGCCCCAGTTTTCTCATTCGTCCAAGCAGGATGATTAAATTTGCCTCATTTCAGATCCACTTCGATCCTTTCACTGGCGAAGACCAAATCCGCAAAGCTTTGAGGGTGCGTAGCCCACTATCTTTTCATAGTAGAGTATCGATAATGTGTCTACCATCACGATCATCGTCTCCCTTTCCATCATTGGGGGTACCACCTAGGCCGCCAGATCCCTCCACCTTTTGGGCGTGTTCTTTGAAAGATCTGTCCCCCTTTTTGCAAATGTTCTGTAGTTGCATCCTATCCGGAACCATATCAAAATTGTACTGATACTGCCTAACAAAGGCAACCATTAGGTCCTTCCAAGAATGGACTCGGGAAGATTCCAAGTTAGTGTACCAGGTAACAGCTACCCCAGTAAGACTTTCTTGGAAGGAATGTATCAGCAATTCCTCATCTTTTGCGTATTCCCCCATCTTCTGACAATACATCTTTAGATGGTTCTTGGGACAAGTAGTCCCCTTGTACTTGTCAAAGTCCAGCACCTTGAACTTGGGAGGGGTGATGATATTGGGTACTAGGAACAACTCTTCAAGGTTAGCAAAGGAATAATCTTCACCTCCTTCAATGGCCCTGAGCCTTTCCTCTAGATGATCCGCCTTTCCCTTTTCGGCCATAGCAGGAGGGGCTCTTCCCACCGCAAAATGCACTGGTTGTGGTTGTGGGCGAAACTGAGGGCCCTCCAAAGTGTTTTCAAAGGGTATACCACCAACTGCTTGCCCTTCAGTGGCATATCCGAGCCAAGGATCGAAGTCAGCTAGATTGTGGTGGGGAATTTCATGTGTCTCCCCCATGGTTTGAGAGATATGTGCCTGATCAGATTGAGGTTATTGGTTCTCAATGAGTATCGGAGTGGAGTTATTGAGATTTTCATTGAGAGTGTATGCCACATTGGGTGGTGTATAGTTGGGAGGCAGGCCATATGATGGGAAGGCGTGCTCGTTTTTAATTTGCACATCATGGGGTCGTCCGTACTTCCCAAATCTTTGCCTACCATATTTGAGGTTGGATGATTCATTTGGTTGAGGCCAGATGGGGGCATCAGGTTCACCTTAGCAACAGCGTTGGTAGCGGCAACTGCAACCATATCGACTTCCCTTATCTTTTTCATGCTTATTATGGCCTCCATCATTGTGGCCATTTGCTCTTTCATGGCCTCCATGTCGGCCTTCATCTGCTCTTGCACCTTCTC
This sequence comes from Glycine soja, assembly GCF_004193775.1. Taxonomy (NCBI): domain Eukaryota; kingdom Viridiplantae; phylum Streptophyta; class Magnoliopsida; order Fabales; family Fabaceae; genus Glycine; species Glycine soja. The sequence goes on along the minus strand of NC_041016.1, from coordinate 30,983,447 downwards.
TACTTCACCCATTACTCTAGCTCTAGCACGGGTTTGGTAGGGGCGCCGTAAAGCGTGTTTTTTTTTCTTTTTTGATAATAACGATTAAGTTCATTTTTATTTTATTTTATTTATTTATTTATTTATTTTTATTTTCTTTTTCAAGGAAAGAATGCAATGAGCAATGCAACCAATGAAAAGCATGGATGTATGCGAATGATGTACAGTTGAAGTATTGCGAATTTTTACGCAGGATATGGGGTTGAATCAATTTAGATTTTCAACATGGTCCATGACATCTTTGTCAAGGTGAAACTGGAAGTAACAAGGACATCAACAATCCTAAATATGTTTGGCAGTAGACGAAGCAGTGATGTGACTCGATTCATCTTTTGCCTCAATTTTTGCAAGATAGTTACTTCCATACTTCAACTTGACTTGATGAAATTTTTTCGAAAAAGCATGAGCTTGGTTCAACCCCATAACCCAGGGACTGGCAATTTTGATCGCCAATACTTCAACAACATTTCATAGGGATGAAAGACTCGGGAATACGCATACTATGCATGGAGAATGTAATTATCAAATTGAGATGCCCGAAGAAACATCTTTTCTTAGTTAACTATGCATTAGGTACCATGTTCACTCATTTTGTTTTTAAGTGAAACGGGTTTATGATCCCAACATGGTTGGCTCATGGTACCGAATATATGCAACCAAGAATGCATCATGAATTTTCATGCTTCCTTTTTTGTTTTTGTTTTGTAGAGGAAAATGCAAGGCTCATGCATGAGCAAACATGAAAACAAAAGGTATGCAGTTTGTAGAACAAAAAGTATGTTGAACGCATATGCATGATGATGCAATGACTCATGCAAAATATGAGGCTGGAATATGATAACGGACAAATGCAGGAATGATATGTTCATTATGATGTTATGAAGAGATGCTTATGCGATGCATGATATGAATGCATTTTACGGACACGAGAGCCCGGAAAATTATCTCTTCTTACTTGCGCATTTGGGGGCGTAGTGCCCCATGTGTACAATTAAGAAGGTGATATGGACCTTCCGGCTTCCCGTGACAAAGGACGAGACCAACATACAATGCATGCTAGAGATAAAATGCGGGAGTGACTTGATTCGCACTGATTTTTGGAGTAAAAACGTGGGATAAACTCATTTTATTCAGAAAGTTTATAACTAGTCAAGATCTGAGCGACAATACAAACTTCCTAGCGGTTTCTAATCATATGGTCCATTAAGTCTATCATATGCTGACAATAGCTGAGAAGTCCGTGGATCTCCTCGGGGGCGGAGTAGGTGTCCGCCATTGCTTTGGCCTTGGCTAGCAATCGGGGAAGTTCTTGACTCCTGTTCAAAGTAAGAGCAAATCGGTCCATCCACATTGTTGCCTCTTGGTGCAATGAATCAATTACCCTTTCCCTTGCTTCCCTTTCTGCTGATATATTGGCGTACTCATCCTCTAGCCTTTGCTCGTGAGTCGCCGCTAGATTTAGCTTCTCTTTGCACTCATCGATGATGGCCCACATATTCCCTTCAGTCTCGCTTAACTGTTGGGACAAATTTCTTTTCGACCTAAGGCAAGCCTTTAGCTCGTCCTTCAAGATCATGCCTTTGACCCGTGATGATTCCTTTCACCTCTTCGGAGCTTGAGCTCACTATTGCTGCCCTATAAAGCCCCTCAAAACTTTGCTTTGGTCGTGTTCTTCCTTTCAGGCCTTCTTGGTTTCTCGTTCCAAGGCTTCAGCGGTGGCCATATTGACGTCCCTTAGTTCATCATACTCTTTTCAGACTTTGATGGCTATGGACTTGAACTTCTCTTCGACTACCCGGGCTCTTTCAAGCTCTGCCTTTAGGGCTTGTACCTCATCACTTTCTTCCGAAGCTTTAACCTCATCATCTCTCATAGTCTTTAGATTTGGGAGCCAATCCAATCCTTGTGTCCGGACTCTCAGCCACTTATGATAGTCGCCGATGCTCCCATTACTGCTTCCCCTAAGCTCTATGTCCTTTCTTTACACCGAATCACATGCCTTGTGAACTCCTTAGAGTACCCTCGCATTGGGGTCACTGAAACCCCGTGCGATGAAAGGCGTGATGCTTTCGTCTGATGGCACTCCTCTCATGGGGTAGCCAAGCTGTCTTATGGCGAGGACGGGATTATAATTAATACAACCCCTTGTTCCATCAAGGGAACATTTGGACATCCTTCGCATGAAGATAGAATCCTGATTCTTCCTTCCTTCTAGCGAGGGAACAAATTAACAGACGCCCCTCCATGCTAGCCAAGAGTTGGTCCCAATTCGCCTTTCCTTTTTCGACGCACGAGCGGTGACCTTGTAGCGGATAGACGGGCCTACCTTCTTGGAGAAAAAGGTGTGAAACCAGCCACACATAGAGAGCCAGTGCACAACAAACAATTCTTGCGCCACTGTTTTCACATCCCCGGTCGAACGTGTCATACATGGCCAAAATGGCGACGACCGGGCTTTCCTTGCCATGATGAAAGGCGAGGAAAGCGTCAATCGCTGCTAGGTCCACTAACCCTTCCATATTCGGAAAGAGGACAACTCCAAAGATCAAAAGCGCCAAGATGTCAATAAAAGAAAGCCCATTTGCCTTGATTTTCCAAGGCCTTTGCCCTTTCCTCCAAACACTTCCTTGGTACTCCGACTACTCCATTTCTGTTTTGCTTTACATGGTCCAACTCTTGTGCTGAGATTTTCACTACCTTGGCAACTCTTTTCGTGGAGGGATAGAACCCAAAGAAAAGATATGGCTTCCTTCCTCCCAGTGGGCATCCCAGGATTTCTTCAAACTCTTCCACAGTCGACACTAGCTGGAAGTCCTCAAATGTGAAGCACCTTAGGGGCTGGTCATAATACTGGGAAAGGGATGCAATTGGTTCCATGGAGACTTCTACCCTAGCTAGGTCCCAAATGCTTACCATAGGCTTTGCGGAAGGCTTGCCGTTGAAGTTGACCCATTAATTGCCCCAACTTTCGTAAACTGGTGACCTCTAAGCTCTTGATTTTGACTTGATAAAACCTCTTTTTAAGCGAAGGCTTTTGACTTGATCCCATGTTTTACTAAAGTGAAACAAGATCTAGTGCGAATCGAAACTCCGACATCTATCATGGGTGGAATGGATGAATGCACGAAGGAATGCATATTACACGGATGCAATTTATGAATACGGGAGCCCCGGAAATTGTCTCCTTCTTAGATACAACGTCTTGGGGTAGCAAAGTGCCCAACGTATGTATTTAAGAAGGTGACACGGACCCTCCGTTGGTTTGCCCAAGAGAGGGGATTAAGACGGAACCCGCACATGATGCATATGCGAAAGGTACAATACGGGGATGTACATAGTACGTCAATATTCACAAAATATAAGCAAAAGGGTACGTGATAATTATGCATGGGAGTGTGAAAAATGGCACGCAGCGTGTCCGCTCCATGCCCCTATTCAAGGGACCTATATGGGAGGGAGCTAACAAGGCTTTTAGTGGTAATTCCCAAGGTGGTCATATCTCTCTTGAAGGTCTCTAGAGGTATCATCCCCTTCGAAGAACATATTGCAGCAGTAGGGACTACTAGCAACGATATATTTTCAAAGAGGAAAACTCTAGATGAGGGTTCACTGTAATCAAGCAAGTCGGAGACCTAGCATGATCACAGATTCACCTCCACTCCTTATGTTCCCATGAACCCGGGTATAAGGCCCTTTTTCAACTCACAGTGTGTGCAAATAGTGTTGGTGTTTGTGTGCATCAAATGAATAAATATTTACCTCAAGCATACAAAAAAATGCACTAAAAGCATTAAAGAGTTATATATACAAGAACATAATGAAGGGAAACCAACAAAGGAGTAAGTCATGGCAAAACTTTGCACAAGATTAAATGGCTTAACTCTCTAAAAATAGTCCCCAGTGGAGTCGCCAACTGTCGCAACCTACCCTTCGGCGGGAGGGCGACGCGTGACTCGCGAGATGCGTGTTCCATGAAAGGAATACGCGCGGAGTCGCCACCAACGTTTATTTGAGGAAAACGTCGGAAAAACCGGAAAAGACGCGATCTACGAATTTTTAAGTGAAAGGTTCGGGAGTTGTATTTACGCACGGGGAAGGTGTTAGCACCCCACACGTCCGTCACAAGGGACGGCAGGCTTTAATTGAATGTGCAAACATGACTTTGATTTTTACGTTCCCTTTACGTTCTTATATCTTTTATGCCCTTTTTTATATTTTTCTATTTTTGTGGTCGACAAGGGTGTTTTCCCTTTGCTCCTACGTATTCCTCAATTTGTGATGAGGAAATCAGACCTACGTAGTTCTTTCAGAACAAAGTGTTGGTTAAGTTGTTTTTTTTATCTTTTTTGCAAGATATATTTTGATTGAACAAAAGGTCATTTAAGGTGTTGAACCATTAAACGGTCTTTTGATTTTGAAAGGAGAGAAACGTTAAGGCGTTGGACATTAACGATCTCTTGTTTTTGAAAGGAGAGAAACGTTAAGGCATTTGGACCATTAACGATCTCTTGGGGTGGTCGACAAAAGCGGGGTTTTTGCTCCTACATATCCTCAATTGCAATGAGGAAATCAGACCTACGTAGTTCTTGCAAAAGCGGTAAAGTCACATGTTGATTTTATGCTTTTGAACGGTCCATGTTAACCGATAAAAGCAAAGAGGACCGTTTAAGGCGTTGGACCTTAAAACGGTTTTTAGTGATTTTTCGGACATAACTTGATTTGTGAGTTGATTTTGGTCTTAGTTTCACTTTGGTTATTAATCAATTCATTCAAGGAAACTTTCAAAGAAAAACGTCCGATTGATTATTTTGGTTATTTTATTCAAAGATATTTTGATTATTTTATTATTATTTTTCAAGATATTTTGATTATTTTACTTTTTTTGGTTTAATCGAGGTTATAGCGTGAATGATCGGTTAGATTTCATTTTAAAAGTGATTAAATGAGATTACAACACAAATGATCGGTTGAAATTCATTTTATCATTTATTAGGTGAGAAAACGGCTTAAATAAACGGTAAAAGCGCGTTAAAGACAGAAGAAAAGAAATCGAAAATGAACGAAATAAAGATGAAAGCTTAAAAAAACAAGAAATGAATTGAAAGTCTCGGATTCAAATACTTACCCGTTGAAGAACGAAGAACGGATGAAGGACGGTGAAGAACGGACGAAAACCTTCACGGAAACAATTTTTTTCACCCAAAACAGCTTAAATACATAGCCAGGGGGCTCCGGGATCCTTAGAACAGCCCCCTTCAGCCTATTTATAGAAAAAAGGGGGAGGAGGTTGCCGCCCAGCTCGCCCAGGCGACCTTAGCTCGCCCAGGCGAGCTGGGTACCCAGCTTCAAAAAACATTCTGGAAGGCCCAATTCAAAATTTTGAAATTGCTATTTGCACTCCCCAATTTTGATAAGTTCACCCCCTTCTTTCTTAATTTACGAAAAAGTTACGGAAGCCTTACGGAAGCATATAGGACTTGATTTTCTTCTTTTTTTCTCTTCTGTCTCACTCGTATTAAGTTAATTATGCTTATTTAGAGTTATGGGAATTTTACGGAAGCATTACGGGTGTCCCGGAAGCCTTGGAATCCCATTTTTCAACAAAACGGGGGGTGTGGTGGCCACCTAGCTCGCCCAGGCGAGCTAGGTTGCTTCAACCTTACGCAAGAAATTGCCCAGAAACCTCTAGAAGGGCCCAGATTCAAAAATTTCTATTTGCACCCCCCATTTTACTAAATACACCCCCTTTGCCTTTCTTTGGTGATTTTTTTCGTAACGTTACGAAACTTTACGAATTTCATAATGATACTTGTTTTCTTTCCGTAATGTTATGAAACCTTGCGGATTACATAATCATCCCTTTTTTGACTTACGGAATGTTACGAAACCTCACGAATTGTGCAACGATGCTTCCTTTTTTATTTCCAATGTGTCACGGAACCTTACGGATTGTGCATCAGTACCTTCTTTTGATTTCCGGCATGTCCCGGAACTTCACAAATTGCCTAATGATGGGTGCCAAGCACCTCACAAGGACCAAACAAAAGTTGCATGCCACCAAGCAAAGGTCCCCGGACGAAATTAGGGTATGACACCACCTCAAAGGATTGGAAAGTCGTTTCCAATGATTCTTCCGCCGCTTCTACGTACGGTGCGGAGGAGGGGCAGCTCACTAACATATCCTCTTCACCCGACACTATCACTAAAAGTCCACCCACTGCGAACTTCAATTTCTGGTGAAGCGTTGAAGGGACCACTCCCAGGGCATGAATCCACGGTCTTCCCAAGAGGCAGCTATAGGCGGGATTTATATCCATTACTTGAAACACCACATTGCAAGTGTGGGGGCCTATCTGAATGGGAATGTCGACTTCCCCCATCACATCCCGCCGAGTACCATCAAAGGCTCGCACCACCATCGAGCTCGGTTTTAAACGTGACGCACTAAAAGGAAGCTTTTCCAAAGTGGTCTTCGGCATTACATTTAAACTCGATCCATTGTCGATAAGTACCTTTGCGACAACGTGGTCCATACATACATCTCACCGACACATGTAGAGCCTTGTTGTGTCCTCTCCCCTCAACGGGAATCTCTTCTTCCGCAAATGTGATGTAGTTGTTGGTGGTTGTATGATTAACGATGCCTTCGAAACCCTCCACTGAGATATCATGTGCTACATGGGCATCGTTAAGGACCTTCATCAACAGTGCACGATGAGGCTCGGAGTTTATGAGTAGTTCAAGCAAAGAGATCCTTGCTGGAGCTTTATTCAGTTGCTCGACTACCTTAAACTCGCTTTGTTGGATGAGGCGGAGGTACTCTTGGGCCTCTTCCAAGGTCACTGTTTTTCCTTGAAGACCTTCTTTCTTTTCGGCCCCTCTTCCCACTGGAGGATCTACTTCTTTCGAGGGGGTGGCTATGTCTGTGGGCTCTTGGACCATGGGTGCTTTCCCTTTGGAGGGAAATTCCGCCGGGTGAGGGGAAGCGAACACCCAACCACTGCAGGTCACGCCACTGAGGGCGGTGATGTTGGTTACCTTAGCTGATAGGGAGTCAACTTCGGTTGCAACTCTTTCGCTGGACGCGTGAGGGGTATACTTCCACGGAACGACCTTATTACTTTGATATGCAAATGGCGTTGGTTTGGCCGCCATCTGGGGGAATATGGGTGTGGAGCCGGTCCCTTTCCTAGTAAAACATATCACTAGGGCCTTGGGGGTTAGAGGAACCTTCTTCTCTTCCGACTGCATGCAAATTTGTGGTTCTTTCCTCCCTCCTATGGACACTTCAAGCTACCCCCAATCCATGAGCCGCTGAAGCAATTTTTCTACCGCGGGACAGGTTTCCATGTCGTGCGACTCCCCAAGGTGAAACAAACATTCGTCCCTTTCGCCTCCGCCATGGGAGACCATGCACGCCGCTTGCAGTGATTGATAGATGAAGCGTCTAGAAGTAGCTACCTCTCCTAATCTCTTTGCCCGCAATGGCCCATCCTCTTCGACGGCGTTCACGCTAGCCCCTCCATGACTAGCTAGCGGGTTGGTTTTAACATTTGGGCCTTCCTCTTGAAACGATAGCCAACCTGCACTGATTAGGTGCCATACCTTATATTTGAACGGGAGGCAGGAGTCAATGTTGTGTCCGAGAACTCCACTATGGTACGCACACTTGGCACCCGGGTCATACCACTTGGGGTAAGGTGGCTGGAGGACCTTCCCGAGTATGGCCACCACCAAATGATTCTCCAATAATGAAGGCCATAACTCGGAGTATGCCATGGGAATAGGAGGGAAGTTGTCTTTTGGGGGCGGGCGCTGTGCATATTTATAGGTCGCGCTGGGGGCTGTATTATTAACTGGCCGGGGAGCGGCTGGAGCTGTGCGTTGGGCCGGCGCTCTTTCTGCTGCGGGTGGTCCTTTTACTTGAGTCGGGAGGGAATTCCCGGCTCGGATTAAAAAATTTGGGGGATTGGGTTGGTATGAGCTTTGGATATTTTGGGGTGCTTTCATCCACGTCGGGGCGGTGGTGACCGCGTGGGCGTCTCCTTCCTTTTTCCTCGCGCCTACTATTGGGGCTCTTCTGTTGTTGTTGGGGGCCATATTGGCACCATATTCGAACTTGCCTTTTCGTAGTCCGGATTCAATCCTTTCTCCAGCGAAGACGAGATCCGCAAAGTTAGCTGGCATGTAGCCTATCAGCTTTTCATAGTAGAACGTGGGTAACATATCTACCATAATTGTGATCATCTCCCTCTCTGTCATGGGCGGTACGACTTGGGCTGCGAGATCCCTCCATCTTTGGGCATATTCCTTAATGGACTCATGCTCTCGGTTAGTCATACCCTGAAGCTGGTTCCGATCGGGAGCCATGTCCGTATTGTACTGGTACTGCCTAATGAAGGCAGTTGCCAAGTCCTTCCATGATCGGATCTGGGAAGATTCCAGATTGGTATACCATGCTACAGCTGCTCCGGCCAAGCTGTCTTGAAAGAAATAGACCAACAATTTTTCGTCCGCAGAATACGCCCCTATCTTTCGGCAATACATCCGAAGATGCCCCTTCGAACATGTCGTCCCTTTGTACTTATCAAAGTCCGGTACTTTGAACTTGGGAGGAATGACGATATTGGGCACGAGACATAAATCCGCTAAGTCCGAGAATGGGTAATTGCCAAGGCCCTCGACTGCTCTTAACCTCTCTTCAAGCGCCTCAATCTTTCCCTTATCTTTCGCGAAGGGAATAGATTCTTTTAGAGGTGTGGGTGAGGTCGGGATATGGCGGACTATGTTCGGTTGGGGTAGTTCATGGGGGGACGGATCTTTGAGGTGGAGCAGGGGGCCAAGATGGGTATCTCCTTCCTCATCGTCTTGCCCGGGATAGTCGTCATAAGGCGGGAGTTGCCCCTCAAAAGTAGGGGCTTGGCTTAAATCTTCTGGAGTGGCACGGGGAGTGAAGTCCGGAGGCAAGCCATAAGGATAAGCTTGCGGACTATAGCTTTGACCAAACATGGCCGTGCTTCTATCTCGGCCCGGATTTAAAGCGGGTTGCAGCATCGGCTCCGCTTCCCTAACCGTACTGGAGGCGGTTGTCATGGCTTTGTCCTCTATGGTTTTCTGGAGTTTTAACATGACCTCCGAGATGGAAGCCATTTGATCTTTTAAGGCCGATAGATCGGCCTTCATCTGTTCCTGCACGCCCTCTTCATTATCCATTTTTCTGGATCGAGTGTTATAGGGGTGCCTTGGTGTTTTCTTAGTTATGATGAAATTCCTAAAGAAATAAACGACGGTGAGTATGCCACCAAAACATGAGTATGCAAATGGATGATCGGAGCACTTGGATCCACCCCAAGGTTTTTAGATAACGTAATGAGTCCAGAACTTCTCATTTTATAAAAAGAAAAAATCTTTCATCTAGCCAAGATTATACAAAGGTGTTACAAGAGAACCTAACGATTCCTAAATATATGGGCCATCAAATCTATCATGTGTTGACAGTAATTGATTAGCCCATGAATCTCCTCAGGGGCCGTACACACTTTGGCCATGGCTTTTGCTTTGGCTAATAGACGCGAGAGGTCTTGACTTCCATTCAAGGTCAAGGCGAACCTATCCATCCACATAGTCGCTTCTTGATGCAATACATCAATCACCCTCCCTCTTGCTTCTTTTTCGGCGTACACTTGTGCAAAATCCTCCACTAGCTTTTGTTCATGGGCCATGGACTGGTTCAATTCTTCCTTGTATTGCCCTATGATAGCTGGCATGCTTTGCTCCGTGGCTTCCAAGTGTTGAGCCAAACTCCTTTTGGACCTCGCGCATGCAACTAACTCTTCTTTTAAGATCATGCCATGCACCCGTGACCGATCTCTCTCCTCTCTTCGGAGCTTGAGCTCATTGTTGCTACCCCACAATGCTCCTCAGAATTTCTCTCGGCCATATTCCTCCTTGCGGGCCCTTTTGGTTTCTTGTTCAAGGGCTCTTGCAGTGGCCGCGTTTTCCTCTTGTAACTCGGTACACTCTTTCCGGATGTGTGTAGCAGCTGATTTGAACTTCTCCTTGGCGAGTCTCGCCTTCCCTAGCTCTAATTTTAGAGCTCGGATTTCTTCATCTTCCTCCGGAGCTTCGAAGTTCTCCTCATCGATAACTTTCAATTTGGAGAGCCAATCTAACCCTCGCGTATGAATTCTTAGCCATCCATGATAACCTCCGATGACGCCATTTCGGATGCCTCTAAGCTCCTTGTCTTTCCTCAACGGACTCCTCCACGCCTTGTGGATACTTTGTATAACCTTGAGACCTTGCGCGCCTAGATCCCTCACAAGGAAAGGCGAGAGACTTTCTTCGGTTGGCGCTCCCCTCATGGGATACCCTAGCTGCCTTATGGCGAGTGCGGGATTATAATTAATACAACCCCTAGTCCCTATCAGTGGAACGTTAGGGTAGTCCCCACACGAGAAAAGAACTCCTTCCTTGCCTTCCTTCCAATGAGGAAACCAATTGATCGCGCTGCCCCCTATCCCAGCCAAATGTTGGTCCCAATCGACTCTTCCTTTTTCGGCGCAGGAGCGATAGCTTTGAAGCGGACACGGGTGTCTCGTGTCTTGTTGGAATAGGTGTGAAATCAACCACACACAGAAAGCGGGTAAACAATAGACAATCCGTGCACTGTTTTTCTCACACCTCCGGTCAAAGGTGTCAAACAAATCTGCCAAGATAGCCACCACTGGACTTTCCTTGCTATGGTGATATGCGAGGAAAGCATCAATGGCGGCTAAGTCTACCAAATCGTCGACGTTCGGGAAGAGGATAACCCCAAAAATCAGCGAAGCTAAAATATCTGCAAACGGGCCCCACTTCTCTTGGCTCGCCATATCCCTTGCCTTACCTTCCAAGTATTTCCGAGGCAGGCCCACTACGCCGTTCTGAGTTTGCTTCGTGCGATCCAACTCTTTTGCTGAATCACCAACCACAGCTGCAATCTTGCTCAAGGAAGGAAGAAAGCCGGAGAAAAGATACGGTTTTCTCCCCCCAAGAGGGCATCCTAATATTTCCTCAAACTCTTCAATAGTTGGTACCATTTGGAAGTCCCCAAACGTGAAACACCTCAACGGCTGGTCATAGTATTGGGTGAGGGATACAACAGCTTCCGTAAATACCTCCGCTGCGGTCAAATCTAGAATCTTCCCGTACACTTTGCGGAAGGCTTGCCTTTGGAGAAGTCCCATCAATCGTCCCAATTCCTTGAGGCTAGTGACATCTAGAATTTTAACCTTGACTTGATAAAACCTTTTGCCGTTTTGGTTTGTCCCCATCATTTACCTAAAAAAGGGGTGGATCAAGACTCCGACACGAATGATGCAATGCATATGCATGAAACAGAAAGAAAACAACACAAAGGGGTAATTCACACATACGAGACCGCAGAGATCCAATTTTAATGCTACGTTTTGGGCATGATGGCGCCTCAACGTAGTATTAAAAAGGTTACGTATTACTCTAAAGAAACCAAACATCACTAGCAAAACTATAAACTAGTGCTATTTACCAAAAAATGCATGAGAACGAATGGCACGGAGCGTGTTTGCTCTTTGCCCCTATTCGGGAACCTATAGGACAATATCTAGGGGTCTCTAATAACTACTTCCCAACAATTTATAACTCACACGGCTGTTTTCTAGAGGTATCATCACTCAAGATAATAATATTGTGGCGGTATGGAATACCAGCGACAACACATTATAAAGAGAGAAAGCTCTAGACGAGGTTTCACTATTATCAAGCAAGTCGGAGACCTAACATGATGATAGATTCACCTCCACTCCTTAAATTTCCATGAACCCGGGTGTAGGGCCCCTTTTTACTCAAACCCGTGGGTGCTTAGAATGCAGTGTAAAGAATGCAAAAATAGACAACAATTATTTACATTTTACACAGTTCAACAAATGCACACACGAAGTTTCACAAATCCACAATTCCTTAAAATAGGCCTAACTCACAAAAATATTCCCCAGTGGAGTCGCCAACTGTCGCAACGTGCCCTTTTGCGGGCGAGCGAAGGCGAGGCTCACAGGTGCGCTTTCCAAAGGAGGAAAGATGCGCGGAGTCGCCACCAACATTTATTTGTGGGAAACGTCGGAAAAACCGAAGGAAACCGGTCGAAATGAAAATTCTAAGTTCGGGAGTTGTATTTACGCTTGAGGAAGGTATTAGCACCTCTCACGTTTGTCTCAAAGGACAACAGCCTATTTTTTAGAATTGTGGAAATTGTGTTACCTTAACTTTATTTCTTTTTTATTTTTTTGAGGTCGACAAAATCAGGGCTCTTGCTCCTACGTACCCTCCATCGAAGAGGAAATCAGACCTACGTAGTTCTTTATTATGCGTGAATCAAGTGATTCTTTTTACTTGAAGGGTGATCATTTTAAGGCGTTGGACCTTAAAAATGATCCATTTTACTTGGTAAGAAACTGAAATGATAAACTTTCAAAACCCTATTTTTGTGGACGAGCTTGACTAGGCGAGTTGATTTTAGCCTTAATTTCACTTTAGTTATTAGTCAATTCAATTAAGAATGAGAAATCCCAAAGAGAAAACGTCCGATTGATTTTTCGCTTTATTTTACTAAAAGGGCATTTTTTGATTATTATATTATTATTTTACCTCTTTTTTGATTTCCAACGTGGTTACGGCACGACCGAACGGTCGGAATTCATTTTAACAGAAATTAATGGATGATACAATTCAAATGATCGGTGGAAATTTATTTTATTTTTAGATTAGGCGAGAAATGACTTAAATAAATGGCTTAAGCACGTCAAAAGGGGGTATAAAAAGCGAATAAAAACGAGAATAAAAATACATGAAACACAATGTGGACCACCACGGGTACATAGAATGAATCGAAAAGCTCGGTTTGAGGTACTTACCCGTTGAAGACTGAAGAAAACGAAGAACGAACGATGAATCTTGAAGAACGGTCAATAATCTTCGCGTAATTACTCACGGAAATGTTACGAAAACGTTACGGAAGCGCCTTGGCTTGGATTTTCTTCACGGAACTAATTTTCCTCAGCTATTTCGAGAGAATGGGAAGTGCCAAGAAGGCTGAACCCCTTTCTTCTTCACTCCTCCCCCTATTTATAGCAAAATAGGGGAGGAGCTTGCCACCCAGCTCGCCCAGGCGAGCAAGGTTGCTTCCTCCAGAAGCAACAGCCTTCTGGAGGAAGGATCTGGAAGGCCCAAGTGGGCCAGATTGCTATTTGTACCCCCCTTTTTACTAAATGCACCCCCTTCTATTTTTTTGGTAATTCTTTTTCCGTAACGTTACGAAACTTTACGAATTTCGTAACGATACTTATTTCCCTTCCGCAAGGTTACGAATCCTTACGGATTATGTATTTACTCTTTTTTAGCTTTCGAAGAAGTTACGGAAACTTACGGATCGCGCAAAAACACCTCTTTTCGATTTCCGCCACATTACGGAATCTCACGGATTGCGCAAGCCTGCTTCCTTTTGATTTCTGACACGTCTCGGGACTTCATTCATTGTGCAACAAAGGACGCCAAGTGTCTCGAAGCGGCCAATCAAAGGTTGTATATCATCAAATAATAATCCCCGGACGAAATTAGGGTATGACACTAGCCAAAGCTAAGGCGATGGCAGACATGTACTCGGCCCATGAGGAAGTTCATGGGCTCCTCGATTATTGTCAGGACATGATCGATTTGATGGACCACATAATTAGGAGCCGCTAAGGCGGTTGTATTTTTTTTAATTTTGACAAGATGAACATTTTTGTTCGTTCATAAAAATGAGTTTGGTTCAATACTATGTCTTCGCTCAAAATTATGCGCGAGCCCAATACTTCAACAAATTATCTTTAGAATGCGTTCATTTTTATTTCTTTGTCGCATTACTCACAACATTTTTGTTCTTTAGGAAGTAAACACCATAACTAAACACGCTTTAAGGCACCCTATCGCAACCTACCCTTTGGTAGGAGGGTGACGCGAGGGCTCACGGGTGCGTCTTCCAAGAAAGGAAAATGTGCGGAGTCGCCACCAACATTTATTCGAGGAAAATGTCAGAAAAATCGGAAAGGTGTGGTCTACAAACTTTAAGTGAAAGGTTCGGTAGTTATATTTACGCACGGGGAAGGTATTAGCACCTCACGCATCCGTCACAAGGGATGGCAACCTTTAATCAAGTGTGCAAATATGACTTCAAATTGCTTTATGTTCCCTTTTACTTCTTTATGTCTTTTTGTGCCTTTTGTATTTTTTATCCTTTTGTGGTCGACAAGGGTGTTTCCCTTGTTCCTACGTATTCCTCAATTGTGATAAGGAAATCAGACCTACGTAGTTTGGTTGAAGACCAAAGAACGACGAAGAACAAATGAAGAACGATGAAGAATGATGGAAAACCTTCGCGAAATCGCCCACGGAAACGTCTCAGAAGCGTTACGGAAGTTCCTCGGCTTGGATTTTGATGCAATCTTACCCCGCAAGGGCATTGGATAGAAAACTCCAAGTAGATTGGGCCAGAGATGCAAGAGAAGGTCCTAGGGTTCTTATGAGCCTTAGGGTAGATTTCGGGCCCATGGGCTAAGTACAAGCCCACTTATCTTTGTAAATATTAGATTAAGGTTTCATTATTTTTGGGCCTTGTATTTAGGGCTCCATAATGTAGGTAGGGTACCCTAGAAATATAGGATTTTTCAACCCTTGTATTTTAGGGCACCTAGACTAGTTTTTGTATTCGGGGTAGTTTTGTAATTTCACATTCACTAAGTGGATATTTGATGTGTGTGGTTGGAAATAAATTTAATTGAATTGGTAGAAGCCCAATCCAATTAAATTTTAGAGGGGGGAGGTGAGCATTTGCTTACTACACCCCATTGCCACATCATATAGTCACACTTTGTGCATGTCCTTCATGCTTTTCATGCCTCATGACACCTAAGCACACTTAGTGGAGAATCTTAGAATTGATCTTGGATTAGTGGGCTGAACCATAACTAAAATTCACTAATCATAATTAGTGAAATTTTGGCTCCAAAGTTTGGCTCCACAAATTCAATTTCAAATTCAAGTGAAATTTGAATTTCCCTCCAATTTTGTGTGACACTTAGGCTATAAATAGAGGTCATGTGTGTGCATTTTTTTCAACTTTGATCATTTGAATATTAAACTTCAGATTTCAAAGCTCATTTAGAGCACAAAATTTCGTGCTCTTCTCTCCCTCTCCCTTCATTCATCTCCTTCTTCCTCCAAGCTCTTATCCATGGCCTCCTATGGTGGTGAGCTTCTTCTAGACTCATCTTCTCCTTGAAGTGGCGTCTCCTCTCTCTCCCCCTTTCTCCATTCCGCTGCCATTCATATTCCAAGAAGCAAAGGAATCTGTTGATGAAGAAGATCCTAGGCCTACAAGCTCCAATGGAGCTTGCATCAGATTTTCTTCACGGAAACAATTTTTCTCACTAATTTTAAGTGAATCTCAGATACCAGGAGGGTTGAATGAATTTCTTCTGCCCAATTTCCCCTATTTATAGGGGAAAAGAGGAAGGTGGTTGCCTCCTAGCTCGCTCAGGCGTGCTGGGATGCTTCCACCAGAAGGCACCACCTTCTGTTGGAACATCCTGGAAGGCCCGAGTGGGCTTGATTGCTATTTGCACACCCCTGTTTACTAAATACTCCCCCTTTACTTTTTTTGCTAATTATGATACTTGTTTTCCTTCCGTAATGTTACGAAACTTTACGGACTATGCAATAACCCCTTCTTTGACATCTGGAATATTGCGGAACTTTACGGATTGCGCAACAATGCTTCCCTTCGACATCCGACATGTCGCGGAACTCCACGGATTGCCTAACGATGGGTGTTAAGTACCTCGAAGCGGTCAAGCAAAGGTCAAATGCTATAAAAAAGATGGTCCCCGGACGAAATTAGGGTATGACAGTTGCCCCTCTTTACTTGTCTTTTATTGGAGATAAAATGGAGGTAAAGATAAGACACTAATTTCGTTCAAGCGGAACATCATTCGGCCGGTCGATATCCTCGCCAGCGGAACCTGTCGTTCAGAAAGAAAAGAAAATGCATCAGAAGCGTTAACAAACTTCAGCATCTTGAAAATGACAAGGTTGAAAAACCACGACACTTCCCTTCGCCATCGCACTCGATCGTCCCTGCCTAGCAGAGAAGAATCTTGCGCGTCGTTGGGCTTGAATGTTTCCGGAAGACGAGAGTGAAAACCTACAAAAAATTTGAAAATGATCAGCACCGAACGGCCAACATCATCCTGATACCGTCAAAGTCGTTCCCCTCGATTGACGAAAGGCGCGGATGACCATAAGGTATCTCCGCCTGCCACCTCACTCGATGTCAGTCTCTTCGCGTCAACGGGCTCGTTTGCCCCCGGTTGACGAAAGGTGCGGGTAACAATGAGGTAATCCCGAGGGTGCCTGGTGGGTGGCATACCTGCAAACAAATAGATGGCGTCAACAATCACCTGGGCCACGTGGACGCTCATCCGTGTCAGGATGGCATACACCAACTGGCACTTAGGCAGAGGGAGATCGGAGTTATGATCGCTAGGCAAGACACTGCTGGTGCGCATGATCCGCACCCGTCTCCCTGTAGTGGTCCGGGCGAAATCCTGCCCCGGTGTGCATAACAGCTGGGCAATGGCCTCCTCGTCGAACCCGTCAGCCCTGTTCCTCCTCTGGCTGAACTCGGACTACTGGCCTTCCTCCAAAACTAGCAGGTCACCCAGGAATTGGCTGAGGGCATATGCGCCAAAGGGAATCCACTGACCCCTCACCCATGAATGCATGTGTCGCATTCCCTCCTCTGTGGGCCAAGCATTAGCATAGAAATCTAGGACTATCTCAGGGTCAAACTTGGCCATGGGAGTCACCAGTGGCGTCCAACGTCTGTGAGCTATCTCCTTCTGAAAGTTCGTATACTCATCCTTCCTAAGCTGGACACGCCTCTCTCTGTGGAACGACCATCCTCTGATGGCCTCGAAGCGCTGCTGGTGCTCGGCGCTGCGGAAACGATGACTATCAAACTCGAGGGCGGCACTGGACCCTTCTGCTGCGGCGTCTCTTCTAGACCTCTTCGTGAAGAGTTTCTTCGGAGACATTTCCTGCAAAGACGTTTGGAAAGTTAGTTCAAGAAAAACTTAATCAAAACGAAAGCCAGATCAAGCCAAACAGCGTACCCTTTTTCCAACAAAGCATGAACATCCATATGAATTTGAAAGGAATGCTTACACGTTAATGTGTGGGTTCTCCTAGGATATTCATTCATTTATACCTATTTTCCCTTGATGAACGACACCCTACAAGATGCACCTATTTTTTTTGGCAAATAAATTCCTTACGCTTATGTGTCAAACTATCCATACATATTTTCCAAGGCTTTTGCTACCCACCTACCCCATTCTTTTTGCTATATGTTCATACATTTGAAAGGCAACTTCATGTTATATATTCGCACATGTTTACACTCATTTGAAAACAATTTTATGTCGCACCTTCATTGAAAAAGCAATTTTTGTACTACTCATTCATATTCTTGAAAGGCAATTTCATATCATACGTTCCTACTTTGAGAAGCACTTTCATGCCATTTTCAACATATATGCACATTTTGCAAAGCATTTAGCTACCTATTCAACATACACATGTACATGGTGAACAACATTTTCACACTATCTAGGTACAAGGAAAACATGGTGCAGCCCAAACCAAGTGCTAGCCTAAAGGGGAAACCTCACCAACATGCTCTCACTCATCATACCTTCTTGTATTTTCAACAAACAAAGGCTTGGCCCCCCCTAGGCCTAAGTCATGTTTTGGCTTTTATCCTAATTTTTGCAAGTTGTCCGCATCCAAAAATGGTAATCATACATACACAAATCCAATCAAAAGGCCATATTCACAAACTTAGGCAAAAGTACCATTGAGGCATTTCACCGAGCACTTGGTGGGCACAATTTTGGGTACCAACAACAAGGGAATGGGGGCAATGTGGCTTGCCCCATCATTTCAGAACACAACTTAGGCCTAAGGCCATCCCCTACAACCCCTCAATTCAAAGAAATAAAGCATAAACTTGCCCCAAATTGTCTCATTGGTCAAATTATGTACCATTCAAAGCATTAAAGGCATCAATGGAAAGTTAGAAACCAAAGGATAATGCACTTGTATGGAGTGACCAAAAACACTAAAAATGGAAGCAAAAGTGCAAAAATGGTGGCCTAGGGGCGAAAATCTGCAAAACCCGTGGGTGCTGCGTTTTTTAAATGAGGGAGGGGAGTTTTGGGTGGAGAGAAACTCCCCCTCCCTCGTTTTTATGTTTCCAGATGCAGGGGTGCTCGCCCAGGCGAGCTCAGCTCGCCCAGGCGAGCTAACCCCTTCTTTTTCTTTAGGAAGACACAGGTATGTGCTCTCTATGGGTCGGCGTTCGCTTACTCGAACCTCCTTAGGGTACATTAGGCATCCGACATTTACCTTAAAGACACAACAATAATAATTACTGGGAATTTAAAGGATTCTAGGCTGCCTCCCAACTGCGTTTCCCGCTTGTCCAAAGCTGGGCATGGGACGATGATCCATCGATCATGGTCCTAGCCTCTACTCGCGTCCGTCCCTAAGTAACTGAAAGCAGGAAACGACATTGCGCAACAAACTGTGGCCGCATTACCGTTTACTTCGATTGGTCTCTGTCTTTGGATTTGGCCTGGTATTTGACCATCGCCTAAGACGATTCTGCTCCTGTCATAAGATACCAAAATATGCATGTGTATGCGTATGCATGAGCATTTTCAAATGCAATAATCTTTTTTAGTGAAAGCTGGTCAGGTTCAGTTTTAATTAAGCGCTTGGGGCATCCCATGGACTGAGCGAAAAGGCTCAGGTTATCAAATACTGCACATAATTTAAAGCACAAAGTGAGGACCGGAACCACAATCCCACGTTCTTTTCTTTTAAAAGACTGTGACGAGAAAATTACAGAGGATAGGAATCCCTAGGGGAAACCAAGAAGAACACACAAAACATAAAAGAACATGCAGCAACTTCCTCAATTGCCCCAGATCCTAAGCGTAGTATCGCTTGACAACATCGGAGTTCACGGGTGAAGGTAGCTCCTCGCCATCCATGTTGGTGAGCACCAGGGCCCCTCCGGAGAAAGCCCTTTTTACAACGAAAGGCCCTTCGTAGTTCGAGGCCCACTTTCCTCCGTTGTCTTTCAGAGATTGGGAGGCTTTCTTCAGCACCAAGTCCCCTTCGCTGAACCGGCGCATGCGTACATTTTTGTCAAAAGCATTCTTCACTCGTTTCTGATATAAACGCCCATGACTCATGGCGGCCAAATGCTTTCCTTCTATGAGATTAAGCTGATCGAAACGTGCTTGGGCCCACTCTGATTCCTTTAATCCAGATTTTGCCAAGATCCTTAATGACGGGACTTCCACCTTAAACAATAGCACAACCTTCATTCCATATACCAATGACAACGGTGTTGCCCTGGTTGACGTGCGCACTGAGGTTCAATAACCGTGTAATGCGAATGGGAGCATCTCGTGCCAATCTTTGTATGAAACGGTCATCTTCTGGATATTCTTATTGGCTGCCTCCACGGCTTCGTTCATCTTTGGTTGGTAGGGTGTGGAATTATGATGTTGGATCTTAAACTCCTCGCACATCTCCCCCATCATCTTGTTATTCAAGTTGGTGCCATTGTCCGTGATAATCTTCCTCGGCAAACCATATCGGCAGATGATTTCCCTCTTGATGAACTTGACCACTACACTCCTGGTGACGCTAGCGTACGATTCGGCTTCGACCCGCTTAGTGAAGTAATCAATCGCCACTAGGATGAAACGATGTCCATTCGCAGCCTTGGGCTCTATGGCCCCAATCACATCTATTCCCCACATGGAAAACGGCCATGGAGCGGCCAAGACATTCAGAGGCAAGGGCGGAGCGTTGACATTGTCTACAAACGTCTGGCATTTGTGACATTTCTTAACATGGAGACAGCAATCGCTCTCCATGGTGGCCAATAGTAACCCACCCTTAAGATCTTTCTAGCCATGGCGTGCCCATTAGCGTGCGTACCAAAAGAGCCCTCATGGACCTCTCCCAGCATGTTTTCACCTTCCTTAGCGTTCACGCAGCGTAGCAGAACCATGTCATGGTTTTTCTTGTATAGTATGCTTCCGCTCATGTAGAAGCCGGCCGCCAATCTCCTCAATGTCCTTTTGTCATTGTAGGAAGCCTCCGGTGGGTACTCTTTGCTTTCAACGTATCGCTTGATATCGAAATACCAAGGCTTACTGTCCCGTTCCTTTTCCACCAGAAAAAAATGTGTGGGTCTGCCACGACACCTGAACTCAATGTACGGTAGGTCCCCGTGTAGTGTTAGCTGGAACATGGATGCTAAAGTGGCAAGCACATCTGCCATTTGATTTTCCTCTCGGGGAACGTGATGGAAGGAGATCTCATCGAAGAAACCAGCCAATTCCTTGATATAGGCCTGGTAGGGTATCTGCTTCTGGTCTCTAGTTTCCCATTCACCTCTTAGCTAGTGAATCACCAGTGCTGAGTCCCCATACACCTTGAGTAGCTTGACATTGAAGTCAATCGCTGCCTGGATGGCCAAGGCGCATGCTTCATACTTAGCCATGTTGTTGGTGCAGTCGAACCCCAGCCTGGCTTTGAAAGGTATACATTGATTGTCCGGAGAGACCAATGCGGCCCCAACGCCATGGCCTAGAATGTTTGACGCTCCATCAAACCACACGATCCTCGTCTAGCTTTTCCTCAAACAAGGCCATGATGTCCTCATCCGGGAACTCGGGATGCATGGGTTGATAGTCGTTGAGAGGCTGCTGAGCCAAATAATCCACCAAGGTGCTTCACTTTGTCATTTTGTTCTTCCGCTATCTTCGCCTTCCCTTTAACGTTTGCGGGTTGTGTCAGCAAGTCAGGGGGCGCGAACACGCGACCGCTGCGGGTCACGCCGCTCAGTCTCGTGATATTGGTTACCCTGGCCGACAACGAGTTGATGTCGGTGGCTTCTTCCTTCCTTTCGCTTGGAGGCGCATACCTCCACAGAACTGCGTGGCTGTTTTGGTATGGAAACGGAAGAGGTTTAACTACCGAGGGGTATTGGGGCGTTTGGGGAGCTGCGTCTCTGGTGAAATATACCACCAAAGGCTCAGGCTTCCTAAGACCTTCTTCATTTATGGACTGCATACATACGTGCTGCTCTTCACCTCCCTCATTGCCGACTTCCAGCCAGCCTTGGTCCATCATCTGTTGCAACAGGTCCTCTACTGCTAAACATGCTTCCATGTTATGTAGCACGCCGGGATGCATTAAACAAGAATCTTCCTCGTGCCCACCACGGGGAAGTACGCCCCCCTCTTGTAGGGCCTCGTAGATAAACCTTTTGGGGGTCGTCATGTCCTTCAAAGGTTTGGACCTACGCAGCCTACCCGTCTCGACGGCATTAACCGCTCCCCCTCCATGATTGGCGAGCGGGTTTGTTTTTACGTTGGGCCAATCTTCTTGAAATGTCATACATCTGGCTTCTATCAAACTTTGGACTTTGTGTTTAAAGGCCAGGCACTGTTCGGTTGAGTGGCCCGGGGTCTTCCCATGGTATGCGCAGGTCGCTTTAGGGTTGTACCACTTTGGGAAAGGAGGCTGGTAGATGCTTGTCATACCCTAATTTCGTCCGGGGACCTTTGCTTGATGACATGCAACTTTTGTTTGGTCCTTGTGAGGTGCTTGGCACCCATCATTAGGCAATTTGTGAAATTCTGGGACATGCCGAAAAACAAAAGAAAATATTGATGCACAATCCGTAAGGTTCCGTGACACACCAGAAATCAAATGGAAGCATTGTTGCACAATTAGTGAGGTTCCGTAACATTCCGTAAGTCAAAAAGGGGATGATTATGTAATCCGCAAGGTTCCGTAACATTACGGAAAGAAAACAAGTATCGTTACGAAATTCGTAAGTTTCCGTAACTTTACGAAAAAAGAATCACAAAAAAAAAGGCAGGGGGGTGTACTTAGTAAAAATGGGGGTGCAAATAGCAACCAGGCCCACTTGGGCCCTCCAGAAGATTCCTCCAGAAGGCTGTTGCTTCTGGAGGAAGCAACCCTGCTCGCCTGGGCGAGCTGGGTGGCAAGCTTCTCCCCCAATTTTCTATAAATAGGGGGAGAAGTGAAAAAGGGTTCAGCCCCTTAGGCACTTCTCTATCTTTCGAATTTGCTTGGAAAAATTATTTCCGTGAAGAAAATCCAAGCTGAGGCGCTTCCGAAACGGTTCCGTAACGTTTTCGTGAGGAATTTCGTGAAGGTTTCGACCGTTCTTCGACGTTCTTCATTCGTTCTTCATCGTTCTTCGATCTTCAACGGGTAAGTACCTCGAACCAAGCTTTTCGATTCATTCTATGTACCCGTGGTGGTCCACATTGTGTTTCGTGTATTTTTATTCTCGTTTCATTTACTTTTTATACCCCCTTTTGACGTGCTTAAGCCATTTTATTTAAGTTATTTCTCGCTTAACCTAAAAATAAAATAAATTTCCACCGATCGTTTGAATTGTATTATCCGTTAACTTCGGTTAAAATGAATTCCGACCGTTCGGTCGTGCCGTAACCACGTTGGAAATCAAAAAAGAGGTAAAATAATAATATAATAATAAAAAAAAACGTCTTTTAGTAAAATAAAGCGGAAAATCAATCGGACGTTTTCTCTTTGGGATTTCTCATTCTTAATTGAATTGACTAGTAACTAAAGTGAAACTAAGGCTAAAATTAACTCGCCTAGTCAAGCTCATCCATAAAAATAGGTTTTTTTTTTAAGTTTATCATTTCAATTTCCTACTAAGTAAAATGGATCATTTTCAAGGTCCAACGCCTTAAAATGATCACCTTTTAAGTAAAAAAGAATCACTTGATAAAAAAAGAACTACGTAGGTCTGATTTCCTCATCGCAATTGAGGAATACGTAGGAGCAAAGGGAAACACCCTTGTCGACCACAAAAAGAGAAAAATATAAAAAGGGTATAAAGGATATAAAGACATAAAAAGGGAACGTAAAATCAAAGTCATGTTTGCACATTCGATTAAAAGCTGCCGTCCCTTGGGACGGACGTGTGGGGTGCTAACACCTTCCCCGTGCGTAAATACAACTCCCGAACCTTTCACTTAAAAGTTCGTAGATCGCGTCTTTTCCAGTTTTTCCGACGTTTTCCTCAAATAAACGTTGGTGGCGACTCCGCGCGTATTCCTTTCGTGGAACACGCATCCCGCGAGTCACGCGTCGCCCTCCCGTCGAAGGGTAGGTTGCGACAGTTGGCGACTCCGCTGGGGACTATTTTTAGAGAGTTAGGCCATTTAATCTTGTGCAATGTTTTATCATGACCTACCTCTTTGTTGGTGTCCCTTCATTATGTTCTTGTGTATATAAACTCTTTGTTGCTTTTAGTGCGTTTTAAAATGTATGCATGAGGTAAATATTTATTCATTTGATGCACACAAACACCAACACTATTTGCACACACTGTGAGTTGAAAAAGGGCCCTATACCCGGGTTCATAGGAACATAAGGAGTGGAGGTGGCTCTGTGATCATGTTAGGTCTCCGACTTGCTTGATTACAGTGAACCCTCATCTAGAGTTTTTCTCTTTGAAAACATATTGTTGCTAGTAGTCCCTACTGCTGCTGTATGTTCTTCGAAGGGGATAATACCTCTAGAAACCATCAAGTGAGATATGACTACCTTGGGGGGTTATCACTAAATGCCTAGTTAGTTCTATCCTTTATAGGTCCCTTAAATAGGGGCACGGAGCAAATACGCTGCGTGCCATTTTTCACACTGCCATGCATAAGTATCATATACCCTTTTGCTTATGTTCAGTGAATATTGTCATACTATGTACATTCCCGCATTGCGCCTTTTGCATATGCATCGCATATGGGTTCTGTCTTGATCCCCTCTATAGACAAATCAACGGAGGGTCCGGGTCACCGTTTTAAACACATACGTTGGGGCACTTTGCTACCCCTAGACATTGTGTCTAAGAAGGAGGCAATGTCCCGGGCACCCGCATTCTTAAATTACATCTGTGTCATATGCATTCCTTCATGCATTCATCCATTCCACCCATGAGATATCGGAGTTTTGATTTGCACCAGCTTTTTGTCTCACCTTAGTAAGCATGGGAACAAATCAAACCGGCAAGAGGTTTTACCAAGTCAAGGTTAAAGGCCTAGATACCACCAGCATCAAGGAATTAGGGCGGTTGATGGAACCTCTCCAAATGCAAGCCTTCCGCAAGACTTACGGAAAGATCTTAGAGTTGACCATAGCAGAGGTATCCATAGAAGCCATTGCATCACT
This sequence comes from Glycine soja, assembly GCF_004193775.1. Lineage (NCBI taxonomy): Eukaryota > Viridiplantae > Streptophyta > Magnoliopsida > Fabales > Fabaceae > Glycine > Glycine soja. Next base: position 30,958,976 of record NC_041016.1, on the reverse strand, counting down.
CACCCAATACTATGACCAGCCTTTGAGATGCTTCACGTTCGGAGACTTCCAATTGGTACCAACCATTGAAGAATTTGAGGAAATTCTAGGATGTCCTCTCGGGGGAAGAAAACCATACCTTTCCTCTGGGTGTCTCCCCTCTTTGAGCATAATTGCAACTGTGGTCAAGGATTCAGCAAGAGGTTTGGACCGCATAAAACAGACTTGAAACGACATAGCGGGCCTACCACAGAAGTACCTAGAAGACAAGGCGAGGGGTATGGCCAATCAAGGAGATTGGGTCCCGTTTATGGATGTGTTAGCTTTGCTAATTTTTGGGGTCGTCCTCTTTCCAAACGTAGATGGTTTGGTGGACCTAGCAGCAATCGACGCTTTCCTTGCATACCACCATAGCAAGGAAAGTCCGGTGGTAGCTGTCTTGACAGATTTATTTGACACATTTAACCGAAGGTGCGAAAAGAGTAGCGCACGGATCATCTGTTGCTTGCCCGCCCTCTGTGTTTGGTTGGTTTCACACCTGTTCCAGCAAGACACGAGGCATCCATGTCCGCTCCAGAGCCATCGCTCGTGTACTGAAAAAAGATGAATAGATTGGGACTAGCTTTTGGCTGGGATAGGAGGTAGAACAATCAATTGGTTCCCCCGATGGAAGGAAGGGAAAGAGGGAGTCCTTTTCTCATGTGGAGGGTACCCAAACATTCCGTTGATAGGAACGAGGGGTTGTATTAACTACAATCCCGCGCTCGCTATAAGACAACTAGGGTACCCCATGAGGGGAGCATCGATGGAAGAAAGCATGTCTCCTTTCCTTGTGAGGGATTTCGGCGCACAAAATTTCAAGGCTATACAAAGAATCCATAAGGCATGGGAAACCCCGTTAAGGAAAGATCAAGAACTTAGGGGCATTCGTAATGGCATCATTGGTGGTTACCATGAATGGCTGAAAGTTCATATATGAGGTTTAGATTGGCTCGCCAAGTTAAAAGTCGTTAGCGAAGAGAGTTTCGAAGCACCGGAAGAAGACGAAGAAGTCCAAACTCTCAAAAACGAGTTAGGAAAGGCGAAACTTGCCAAGGAGAAGTTCAAGTTGGCCGTTACACACATCCGGAAGGAATGTGCCGGATTACGGGAAGAGAATGCAACTACCGCAAGAGCCCTTGAGCAAGAGACCAAGAGGGCTCGCAAGGAAGAGTATGGCCGTAACAAATTTTGCGGAGCTCTGTGGGGTAGCAACAATGAACTCAAGCTGCGGAGGGAAGAGAGGGACCAGTCGCGAGCACATAGCACGGTTTTGAAAGAGGAGTTAGTTGCCTGTTCAAGGTCCAAAAGGAGCTTGTCTCAGCGTTTATGCGAGACGGAGACCAACATGCTAGCTATCATCGCCAAGTACCAAGAAGAGTTAGGTCTAGCCACGGCCCACGAGCATAGGGTCACGGACGAGTATGCTCAAGTATACGCGGAAAAAGAGGCTAGAGGAAGGGTGATCGACTCTTTACACCAAGAGGCAACCCTGTGGATGGATCGGTTTGCTCTTACCTTGAACGGGAGTCAAGAACTTCCCCGATTGTTAGCCAAGGCCAAGGCAATGGCGGACACTTACTCCGTCCCCGAAGAAATTCATGGGCTTCTCGGCTATTGTCAGCATATGATAGACTTAATGGCCCACATAATCAGAAATCGCTAGGAAACTTGTATGGTCTCTCAGACCTTGACTAGATACGACTTTTTGAAATAAAATGAGTTGGTCCCATGTTTCTACTCCAAAAGAGCTTGTGCGAATCAAATCACTCCCGCATTTTATCTCTAGCATGCATTCTTTCTTTCTTTACCCACTCCTCACGTTTGGTTTTTAGGGAAAAACACCATAACTAAACACGCCACAAGGCATCCCTATCGCACCAGATCCAAATCTAGAACGATGGGTGATCAAGAGGAGACACAGGAACAGATGAAAGCCGACATGTCGGCTCTGAAAGAACAGATGGCTTCCATGATGGAGGCCATGTTAGGAATGAGGCAGCTCATGGAGAAAAACGTGGCCACCGCTGCCGCTGTCAGTTCGGCTGCCGAAGCAGACCCAACTCTCTTGGCAACTGCGCACCATCCTCCCTCAAACATAGTAGGATGGGGAAGGGACACACTGGGGCACGATGGCAACCCTCATCTGGGAACAACCGAGCGGCTTACCCTTATGGATTGCCGCCCAACTACTCACCACCTGTCCTGCAAGACGATGCGGGCCATATTGCTTCTCCCGTCCTTGAAAGAGAACCTCCTCAACACCCCGACGAGGTCCACAAAGACCCTCAAGACTATGCTCGAAGGGATGTCAAGTTCTATCCCCCGATCCCCGAAGGGCCGGCACCCAGCACGTTGCCTCAGCCCAACATCACGACACAACCAATAGTTTTTTCCACGGAAGGACCGCCCCCGGCAACTGAAGAAAGGAGGAAGCTCGATCTCCTCGAGGAGAGATTGAGAGCCGTGGAAGGATTTGGGGACTATCCGTTCGCAGACATGACGGATCTTTGCTTAGTACCCGATGTTGTTATCCCCCCGAAGTTCAAGGTACCAGACTTCGACAAGTATAAAGGGACAACTTGTCCCAAAAACCATCTCAAGATGTACTGTCGCAAGATGGGCGCACACTCTAAGGATGAGAAGCTATTAATACACTTTTTTCAAGATAGCTTGGCCAGAGCCGCGGTAGTTTGGTACACTAATCTGGAAGCTTCCCGTATCCGTACTTGGAAGGATCTGATTACTGCCTTCCTAAGGCAATACCAGTATAATTCCGATATGGCTCCCGATCGCACTCAGCTGCAGAATATGTTCAAGAAAGAGGGCGAAACCTTTAAAGAATACACACAGCGGTGGAGAGACCTAGCGGCACAAGTGGCTCCTCCCATGGTAGAAAGAGAGATGATCACCATGATGGTAGACACTCTGCCAGTGTTCTACTATGAGAAGCTAGTAGGTTACATGCCGTCCAGCTTCGCGGACTTAGTGTTCGCCGGGGAAAGAATCGAGGTAGGGTTGAAAAGAGGAAAGTTCGATTACGTTTCCTCCACGAGTGGGAATGCCAAAAGAATCAGGACGACGGGGGCAAAAAGGAAGGAAGGAGATGCCCATGCCGTCTCTTCAACACCCGCGTGGGTCAAACCCCCGCAGACACCTCATGGTACCCATCAGTACGCGCAACATCACCCGAGCTTCTCGGCTCATACCGGGAACGCCTCTAGTTCAGCACCTGTGCAGCCTAAGGCACCCACCTAGAGGGAAGCTCCCCAAGTTCCAACTCCGAACACAACTCGCCCGATCGGTAATTCCAATGCAACAAGGAACTTCCCTCCGAGGCCATTTCAAGAATTCACCCCACTCCCAATGACGTACGAAGACCTCTTGCCGTCCCTCATCGCCAACCATTTGGCCGTGGTAACTCCCGGAAAGGTCCTCCAACCCCCTTTCCCAAAGTGGTATGACCCTAACGCAACTTGCAAGTACCATGGGGGTGTCCCGAGGCATTCCATTGAAAAATGCTTGGCCCTTAAATACAAGGTCCAACATTTGATAGATGCTGGATGGCTGACTTTCCAAGAGGATCGGCCCAATGTGAGAACCAACCCGCTCGCCAATCATGGAGGGGGAGCGGTTAACGCCGTTGAGTCCGATGGGCCGCGCAGGTCTAAACCTTTAAAGGATGTGGCAACCCCTAGGAGGTTTATCTTTGAGGCTCTACAAAAGGGAGGTGTGATTCCCCATAGTGGGCGTAAGGAGGATTCCTGTTTGCTGCATTCCGGCGAGCTGTATGACATGGAAACGTGTTTGGGAGTAGATGAATTGTTACAGCGGATGATAGATCAAGGTCGACTGGAAGTTGGCAGTGAAGGAAGAGAAGAGCAGCATATATGCATGCAGTCCACGGATGGGAGCAGTGTTACGAAGCCCAAACCCTTGGTGATATACTTCACCAAGGGCACAGCTTCGCAAAAACCCGGACACCCCTTAGCAGCTAAACCTGTTCCTTTCCCATACCAAAATAACCACGCGGTCCCATGGAGATATACACCTCCGAGGGAGAAGGAAGAAGAAGCCACCGATGTCAGCTCGTTGTCGGCTAAGGTAACAAATATCACGGGACTGAGTGGTGTGACCCGTAGCGGTCGTGTGTTTGCGCCTCCGGACCTACCAGTCCAACCCGCGAACGTCAAGGGGAAAGGAAAAGTGGTGGAGGAACAAGATGGTGAAGCACCCCACGCTTCGAATAAAGATATTCCGGTTAAAGGTCTTCCGGAGAAAAAGGATGGTAAAAAGGAGGTGTCGCTAGAGGAAGCCAGTGAGTTCCTCCGTATAATTCAGCAGAGCGAATTCAAGGTTATCGAACAGCTCAACAAAACTCCGCCCAGGGTCTCGCTGGTGGAGTTACTCATGAGCTCCGAACCTCATCGGGCTCTGCTAATAAAAGTTCTGAACGAGGCCCATGTGGCCCAAGACATCTCGGTAGAAGGTTTCAGAGGGCTGGTCAATAATATCACTGCCAACAACTATCTCGCCTTCGCCGAAGAAGAAATCCCCGCCGAGGGGAGAGGGCATAATAAAGCTTTACACGTATCAGTCAAGTGTATGGACCATATCGTAGCCAAAGTTCTCATCGATAATGGTTCCAGTTTGAACGTGATGCCTAAGAGCACTTTGGAGAAATTACCATTCAATGCCTCCCACTTAAAGCCGAGTTCAATGGTGGTTCGTGCCTTCGACGGCACCCGCCGAGAGGTTAGGGGAGAGATCGATCTCCCAGTACAGATAGGCCCTCACACCTGTCAAGTTACTTTCCAAATAATAGATATTAACCCCCCCTACAGCTGTCTGTTGGGGCGCCCGTGGATCCACTCAGTGGGAGTTGTTCCCTCTACACTCCACCAAAAGTTGAAATTCGTAGTGGAAGGGCATCTGGTCATCGTATCAGGCGAGGAAGACATCTTGGTGAGCTGCCCATCCTCTATGCCTTATGTGGAAGCCGCAGAGGCGTCATTAGAAACCGCTTTCTAGTCTTTTGAGGTGGTAAGCATTTCCTCCGTGGACTCCTTCTCTGGGCAAGCTTGCCTGTCCGATACAGCAGTAATGATGGCCCGAGTTATGTTGGGGAACGGTTACGAACCCGGAATGGGTTTAGGCAAAGACAACGACAGCATAACTAGCCTGATAAATGCCAAAGGAAATCGTGGGAAGTATGGGTTAGGCTATAAGCCTACTCAGGCAGATATAAAGAGAAGCATTGCGGGAAGGAAGAATGGTAGTCAAAGCTCGCGGTTGAGACAAGAAGGTGAAGGAAGCCCGCCCTGCCACATAAGTAGAAGCATTATAAGCGCGGGTCTGGGAGACGAAGGTCAAGTGGTCGCAATATACGAAGATGATGTTCCGAGTACATTGGATTTGGTACGACCTTGCCCTCCTGATTTCCAGCTGGGGAATTGGCGAGTGGAGGAACGCCCCGACATTTACGCAGTGAGCATAATGTAAACCTTTACGGTTTTAAAAGCTCTATAGTTGGGCCTAGGCTTTAGAGTTTTTCTTTTGGTTAAGGCTTTGTGTATTTTGTTTTTAAATTTATAATACAAGGATCTTTCTTCATCTGTTCCTACCTCTCTACCCATTCTCATCCATTTGCATGTTTATTTCTTTTCTGAAATGGCAGATCCGATGACGAGTCCCCCGAAGGTACTAATACCTGGGACCCGCCTATCAACTTCGAGCAAGAAACAAATCAAACGGAAGATGAAGGGAACGAGGATGTGGGACTTCCCCCAGAATTAGAGAGGATAGTCGCCCATGAGGACCAAGAAATGGGGCCTCATCAAGAAGAAACAGAACTAGTAGACTTGGGAATTGGCAGTGGAAAAAGGGAAGTAAAGATAGGCACAGGTATTACTGCACCTATCCGTGAAGAATTAATAATCATGCTAAGGGACTACCAAGACATCTTTGCTTGGTCATACCAAGATATGCCCGGTTTGAGTTCTGACATTGTACAACACCGTTTACCTCTAAATCCCGAGTGTTCCCCGGTAAAGCAGAAACTGAGAAGGATGAAGCCCGAAACATCCTTGAAGATAAAAGAAGAAGTGAAGAAGCAATTTGACGCTGGTTTTTTGGCCGTCGCTCGGTATCCAGAATGGGTTGCCAACATTGTACCGGTCCCTAAGAAAGATGGGAAAGTACGAATGTGTGTGGATTATCGGGACCTGAATCGAGCCAGTCCCAAGGACAATTTTCCTTTGCCACACATCGATATCCTCGTGGATAACACGGCCAATTTCGCTTTATTTTCCTTCATGGACGGTTTCTTCGGTTACAATCAGATAAAGATGGCGCCAAAGGATATGGAAAAGACTACCTTCGTCACCCTGTGGGGAACATTTTTGTTACAAGGTGATGTCCTTTGGACTCAAGAATTCCGGGGCAACTTATCAACGGGCCATGGTAGCTTTGTTCCATGATATGATGCATCAAGAGATCGAGGTCTACGTGGACGACATAATTGCTAAATCTAAATCCGAGGAAGAACACCTTGTCAACCTGCGGAAGTTGTTCGAAAGGCTTAAGAAATATCAATTAAGGTTGAACCCCGCCAAGTGTACCTTTGGGGTCAAATCAGGGAAATTGCTTGGTTTCATCGTGAGCCAGAAAGGAATAGAGGTAGACCCCGAAAAGGTGAAGGCCATCCTTGAGATGCCAGAACCCCGTACTGAGAGGCAAGTCCGGGGCTTCCTGGGACGCTTGAATTATATTGCCAGATTCATATCGCAGCTCACCGCCATTTGTGAGCCGTTGTTCAAGCTCTTACGCAAAAACCAAACTGGTCGCTGGAATGAGGATTGCCAAGAGGCTTTTGGAAGGATCAAGAAGTGCCTTATGAATCCTCCTATGCTTATGCCACCAGTACCTGGAAGGCCTCTCATCTTGTACATGACAATCTTAGACGAGTCAATGGGGTGTATGCTGGGGCAACATGACGAATCCGGAAAGAAAGAGCGTGCTGTTTACTACCTGAGTAAGAAGTTCACGACCTGTGAAATGAATTACTCCTTGCTCGAAAGAACGTGTTGTGCTTTAGTATGGGCATCCCATCGCCTAAGGCAGTACATGCTGAGCCATACTACTTGGTTGATATCCAAGATGGACCCGGTTAAGTACATCTTTGAAAAGCCAGCTCTCACGGGACGAATCGCCCGGTGGCAAGTCCTGCTATCCGAGTTCGATATAGTTTACGCCACCCAAAAGGCGACAAAAGGAAGCGCCTTAGCAGATTATTTGGCTCAACAGCCTCTTAACGACTATCAGCCCATGCATCCTGAATTCCCGGATGAGGACATCATGGCCTTGTTTGAGGAAAAATTGGACGAAGATCAGGACAAATGGACCGTATGGTTTGATGGAGCGTCAAACATTCTAGGCCATGGCATTGGGGCAGTATTGGTCTCTCCGGACAATCAATGTGTACCTTTCATAGCCAGGCTAGGATTCAACTGCACCAACAACCTGGCCGAATATGAAGCATGTGCCCTGGCCGTCCAGGCAGCGATTGACTCCAATGTCAAACTACTCAAGGTGTACGGCGACTCAGCGTTGGTAATCCATCAGCTGAGAGGGGAATGGGAAACTAGAGATCCCAAGCAGATACCCTACAAAGCCTATATCAAGGAATTGGCTAAGACCTTTGATGAGATCTTCTTCCATCATGTTCCCCGCAAGGAAAATCAAATGGCGGATGCGCTTGCTACTTTGGCGTCTATGTTCCAGCTAACGCCGCACGGGGATCTACCATACATTGAATTTTGGTGTCGTGGCAAACCCGCGCATTGTTGCCAAGTAGAAGAGGAACGTGACGGAAAGCCTTGGTATTTCCACATCAAGCGATATGTCGTAAGCAAAGAATACCCGCCAGAGATTGCCGACAATGATAAGAGGACATTGAGAAGGTTGGCAGCCGGTTTCTTCATGAGCGGAAGCATACTGTATAAGAGAAATCACGACATGACACTCCTGCGGTGTGTGGATGCCAGGGAGGCAAATCACATGATCGAGGAAGTCCATGAGGGCTCGTTTGGAACGCACGCCAACGGGCATGCTATGGCCAGGAAGATCCTAAGAGCAGGTTATTACTGGCTTACCATGGAAAGTGATTGTTGTGTCCATGTGAGGAAATGCCACAAATGTCAAGCGTTCGCAGACAATGTCAACGCTCCACCGCATCCTCTGAATGTCATGTCCGCCCCTTGGCCTTTCTCCATGTGGGGAATAGATGTCATCGGGGCCATTGAGCCCAAGGCCTCGAATGGTCATCGCTTCATCCTCGTAGCGATAGATTATTTTACCAAGTGGGTTGAGGCGGCCTCCTATACCAATATCACGAGGGGTGTGGTGGTCAGGTTCATTAAGAAAGAGATCATCTGCCGATATGGTTTGCCAAGGAAGATTATCACGGACAACGGCACCAACCTGAATAACAAGATGATGGGGGAAATGTGCGAGGAGTTTAAAATCCAGCATCACAATTCCACACCCTACCGGCCAAAGATGAATGGAGCCGTGGAAGCGGCCAATAAGAATATCAAAAAGATTATCCAAAAGATGACCGTGTCATACAGAGATTGGCACGAAATGCTCCCATTCACGTTACACGGTTACCGAACTTCAGTGCGAACGTCAACTGGGGCAACGCCGTTCTCATTGGTATATGGGATGGAGGCTGTGTTACCGTTTGAGGTAGAAGTCCCGTCATTAAGGATCTTGGCAGAATCCGGATTAAAGGAGTCAGAGTGGGCTCAAACGCGCTATGACCAGCTCAACCTCATTGAGGGTAAGCGCTTAACGGCCATGAGTCATGGGCGCTTGTACCAGCAAAGAATGAAGAGTGCATTCGACAAGAAGGTACGCTTGTGCAAGTTTCATGAGGGAGACCTTGTGCTAAAGAAAATGTCCCATGCTGTCAAGGACAATCGAGGAAAATGGGCCCCAAACTACGAAGGGCCTTTTGTTGTGAAGAAGGCTTTTTCCGGAGGAGCCCTGGTGCTTACCAACATGGATGGTGAAGAGCTATCTTCACCCGTGAATTCTGATGTCGTCAAGCGATATTATGCTTAGAATCTGGGGCAATTAAGGATGTCGCTGCATGTTCTTTATCTTTATGTGTTTTCTGGATTTCCCCCAGGGATTCCCCGTCTACTATATCTCTCGTTACAATCTTTCAAAGAAATGAACGTGGATTCGAGGCTTTCGTCCTCACGTTGGTTTCAAACCTTGCGTTAATTTGTGATCACCTGAGCCCTTCCGCTCAGTTCATGGGATGCCCCAAGCGCTTAATTAAAATTAAACCTAAACCAACTTTCACTAAAATTGGCTGAGTTTGAAAACATTCATGCATACGCATACGCATGCATATTGTTGTGGTAAAACAGGGGCAGGATCATCTTAAGCTACCTTTTGGGGTGTGGACAAAACATGAACGGCAGAAACCAATCAAGGTAAGACAACGACGCGGTCAAGATTGGCCATACCGGGTTGTTTATTACTTGCAGGTACTTAGGAACGGATGCAAGTGGGGATGGGGTCACGACCGACTGATCGTCGCCCCTTCTCTGCGCTAAACAAGCAGAGAACGTCGCTGCAAGGCAGCCCCGTATCCTTTGTATTCGCAGTTTTCTTTTACTATTTGTTTGTTTTAAAAGTATGTAATCAACGCCTAATTCTAACTTAACTAAGTTCAAGTTAGGCAAAACGCTAACCCATAAGGAAGGAGGGGACATGGTTAATGTTCCTCTCCAAAAAAAAAAAAAGTGCAGGTTAGCTCGCCTGGGCGAGCAACCCCTGCACCAAAATATAAAAGTGACGAGAGGGGGGATGTTTTTGCATTCAAAAACTTCTTTTCCCCCCTTTCAAAAGCCATACCCACGGAATTTACGAGTTTGCACCCCTAGGATCTCTACTTTTCGCATTCTTCGATTCCGTTTTGCGCTTTTATTCATCACCAACAAGTAAGTATTCCATCCTTAAGCTTTCTAGCTTTTCATTGGTGTATTTTGATCTCCTTTTGGTGTTCTAAATTGTGGGAATATGCTCAAATATGTGGGGTAATTTTGGTTTGTTTTCTTGCTTGATTGGGTGGAATTGGGGGTTTGTATGAGATGGCCCTAGGCCTATAATGCATTTTGAAGCAATGGGACATGCCACATTGTTCCCGTTCTCTTGCTATTAATGCCTAAACGCGCGCCCACCAAGTGTTCGGTGAAATGCCTCAATGGCATTAGCGCGTGATTTTCGTAGGGAAACAACCCATGGGGCATTTTGGTTTGCACATATTTTCTATTTTTTGGGACATGCATTCAGTTCCGAAAGGGCTAGAGTAATTGCCCCACATATATCCTAGGCCTAGGAACCAAAGTTTTTATGCAAAAGAACACAAGAGGGGGTGCATATTGGGTAAAGTTACCCTTTTTGGCCAACAATCAGCTATGAGCCACGCTACAATAATTTCCCTACGCCTAGATGTTTAGGAATTTTGCTCATCATAAATGTGTAGGTTTAGAATAGGTAGCAAAATACCTTTGGCAATTTACACTTTGGGTGTGGTAGCAAAATACCTGGATGTATGTAAATGTAATTTTCGGTAGTCAAAATGTCTCACAAAAAATATATATATGTTGCATGTTATGTAAAGAAAATACCTTACAGAAATACCTTTTAATGTGAATGCAATTTTAGTCAGCAAAAGAAAATATACTTGAATTTGCATGCGGCTTTAGGTAGCAAAAAACACTTGAATAAAGCATGAAATGTAGCACCTTATTGTGTAGATAGCCAAGATTCATCACAAAGTTTGTATACGCATAGGTATTAGAAATACCAGAAGGTGCACGTGTGCAATTTTTGGTAGCCAAGAGGCTTGGAGTATGCATGTATGTAAATTTAGCCAAGGAAGTGCATGTGATGTAGGTAGCAAATACACCTTGGAAGTACATATAAATAATCTAGGTAACGAAGGTGCCTTGATTGTGCATGGGTGCACTTTTCTTAGTTAGAAGAATATCTGGTGCGAGTGAATGTTCGTAAGGAAGTATGTGCATGAGTTTGCTCTAAATTTACATTGATGTTTGTGTTTATTGGAGGAGGTTGTATGCCATTTTTGTTTTAAGAGTAGCATTTCTTGGTAAAACTAACTTTCCAAATGTTTGCCTTTGCAGGAAATGGCACCGAGGAAGCTTGCCTCAAAGAGGTCCAGGAAGGACAAGGCGGCCGAAGGGACTAGTTCCGCTCCTGAGTATGACAGTCACCGCTTTAGGAGCGCTGTACACCAGCAGCGCTTCGAGGCCATCAAGGGATGGTCATTTCTCCGGGAGCCACGCGTCCAGCTCAGGGATGACGAGTATACTGATTTCCAGGAGGAGATAGGTCGCCGGCGGTGGGCATCACTAGTTACCCCCATGGCCAAATTTGATCCAGACGTAGTCCTCGAATTTTATGCCAATGCTTGGCCAACAGAGGAGGGCGTGCGTGACATGAGGTCCTGGGTGAGGGGTCAGTGGATCCCGTTTGATGCAGATCCTATCGGCCAGCTCCTGGGATATCCGTTAGTGCTGGAAGAGGGCCAGGAGTGCGAGTATGGCCAGAGGAGGAACCGGTCTGATAGGTTCGATGAGGAGGCCATCGCCCAGTTGCTTTGTATACCGGGGCAGGATTTTGCCTGGACCGCTGCAGGGAGGCGAGTGCGAATCATGCGCACCAACATGACCACCCTGACTCAGATATGGATGACTTTGCTGCTCAGCAACATCCTGCCCACCGATCATAATTCCGACCTCCCCTTGGCGAAGTGTCAGCTGGTGTATGGCGCCTACCAGGCACCCTTTGGATCCAGATAAGTCCAACAGGGCCCTGGGATTTCCCGCACTGATCACAGGACTCTGCCAGTTGTTCGGAGTCCCCGAGGCACCTACCAAGGTGATTCGGCCGCCATCACCCGGGCTTTTATTGAGAAGTACTGCACCCAGAGACAGGCTCAGGGGGATGCTCCACAGGCCGCGGGCGCGCCACCACCACCTCATCAAGCTGGCCCGACTGGGTCATTTGATACGGAGCGGTATTTACGGCATTTGGTTCGCCAGCAGGCGGCCAACCACCGGGCACATGTACAGACCCATGATTGTCTGTACCAGATGAGCCTCAGCATGCAGAGCCAGGGCTTCGCTTCTTTTTCATGCCCTACTCCAGACCAGTTCAGGGTAGAGGTCGCATGGCCCGGGGATTGGCCCGAGGCCCAAGCAGGAGAGGCACCCCCAAAAGCTTCCGGCGATGGAGAGGAGGCCCACGAGGACGAGGAGATGGCCGATTTGCTTGACTTCTTGGGAGGGAGTGGAGCTACATGACTGGGAGATCCCCAGATTCATGTTTTCTTTCATATTTCTTTTATCATTTTTATGTTATGTTTTGACTTGAGAGACTAATGTTTGTTTTTGTGGTTTCGATTGTCATTTGTACAGCGCATACATTTTTGTTTGGATTGTTGCGTTAGTGTTTATATCATTACTATCAAGGATGTTTGAAATTCTGGAGCCATGTAGAGTTCTTCGTTTAGGAACATCGTCCAAAAAAAATAATAATAAAACAAACAAAAAAATAAAAAATAAAAATCAGAAAAAGGGAAAAAGAGAGCAAATAAGAAAAGAAGAGAGCAAGTAAGGGAAAAAGAGAGGAAAAAGGAAAAGAAAAATAAGTTGTTTAGCTGAAAAACCGACATGCTTTTGAAAAGAGATGACTTCCAGCTTTTCTTTGAAAATTCACTGATCATAACTAGTTTTTGAAAAAATGTGTATACACCTGAAGGGTGAATGCTGTGAAAATTTTCCCGGACGCCCAAAATGGACTCGGATGAATGCACAAATTGATAAAAGAACATATTTTGGAAACATTGGGTTGATTTAAAATAGAGGAAATGAATCATGAGCCCTAGCATCACATGACCATAAAAATTTGACACTTGAGTGTCCACATAGGTGCATGCATGACCAGTTTTGCATAAAATTTCCAAATCATCATTTTTGCATTTGTGTCATGGAAATAATGTGAGGCATCCCTTTTATCCTTGAGCCAAACCAAACCCTGACATGTATCATGTCTAGCCGTTCTACAAGTCTTGAGCCAAAATCCTGACTCACCATAAACCTTGACCCAGGGTGAGAATGTCAATCCTTACCCTCGGAAGCAAAAAGAAAGAAAAGAAGGAAAATTCCCAATCAAAGAGTGGGAGAAAGCAAAAAGAAAAGAGAGGAAATTCCCAATCAAAGAATGGGAGAAAGAAAAAAAAAAGGAAGAAGAGGAAGGAAAGAAAGCTCCTGATCAAGGGTCAAAAGAAACATGAAGAAATGTGCCGAAAGGTCTTTGGACCAGACAATATTTGAACAATACAGAATTGTCACCAAATGAACAAAAAGAAAGAAAGGAAACCACGACCTAAAGTGGTCTTCTCCCTTTAATTACCAACCAAAATCCTTAGCGTCGGCGACTTTTTCGCCCCGCACTAAACAAAAATAGAAAAGGAAAAAGGCCAAAAAAAAAAACACACAAGAGCTAAAAAAAAAAAAAACCACCAAAAGAACCCATTCCCAAGGGAAGTCCTATTGATCCATGATCACGCATGTAATTTTTGATTTGATAGGAAATAATTTGCAAAGTCAAGTCATGACATATCTATGGTTCGGAATTAGGATGAAACACTTACCTGTGTGAGATTGATACACTTTGAGTGATTTTCTTCTATTTTTGTCGAACCCGGTGTTTCCTCTAAATGGTCATTTCGAAATGAAATGCTAACATCCAAAATCTCATTCATGGTTATGGGGGATTTCATCAGCAGACTCTCCTTCCTCGGTAGACGCATTGTTTTTCACTCAAAAAAGCATATGCTGCTCTAATCAGTTGGAATATTTGTCTCTTTGCTAAAGCATGTTTGCATTTTCGTGGAGAAAACACCGAGACTTTTTCAAGTCTCACAAGTTATCCAGAACTACGTAGGTCTGAGTTCCTCATTGGAGGATACGTAGGAGCAAGAGCCTCGCTTTTGTCGACCACACCGCTTTTTGTTACCATGACCCAAAAGCTGGTAGCCCGTGGAGACACCTTACGGTTATCTGCACCTCGTCATTCAGTGACCCCAAGTGTGATTGACGAGCGGAGGCCAATGTGGTCATCTGCGCCCTTTCCGGAGGTGTCAGCATTTTCCGGTGGAGACTTTTTCAGGTCTCACAAGTTATCTAGAACTACGTAGGTCTGAGTTCGTCATTGAGGATACGTAGGAGCAAGAGCCTTGCTTTTGTCGGCCGCCCCACAATCTCTGTCATACTGACCCTGAGGTCATGTGACATGCGGAGACAAATTATGGTCATTCCGCACACCTTTTGTCATCCAGAGGCGGCGGGCCCGATGACATGCAGAGACAAATTATGGTCATTCTGCACCCTTTTGTCATCCAGAGGCGGCATGCCCGATGACATGCGGAGACAAATTATGGTCATTCCACGCACCTTTTGCCATTCAGACACAGTCGTGTCCGATGGCACGCAGAGACAAATTATGGTCATTCTGCACACCTTTTGTCATCCAGAGGCGGCGGGCCCGATGACATGCAGAGACAAATTATGGTCATTCTGCACCCCTTTGTCATCCAGAGGCGGCGGGCCCGATGACATGCGGAGACAAATTATGGTCATTCCGCAAACCTTTTGCCATTCAGACACGGTCGTGTTTGATGGCACGCAGAGACAAATTATGGTCATTCTGCACCCTTTTGTCATCCAGAGGCGGCGGGCCCGATGACATGCAGAAACAAGTTATGGTCATTCTGCACCCCTTTGTCATCCAGAGGCGGCGGGCCCGATGACATGCGGAGACAAATTATGGTCATTCCGCACACCTTTTGCCATTCAGACACGGTCGTGCCCGATGACATGCGGAGACAAATTATGGTCATTCCGCACACCTTTTGCCATTCAGACACAGTCGTGTCCGATGGCACGCAGAGACAAATTATGGTCATTCTGCACCCTTCGTCAATCGCGGCCGACAAGCCCGTTGAGATGCGGAGATTTACATCATCTTTCGCACATACAAGATCTGTCATACTGACTTTTGAGTCACGCTGACGGGCGGAAATACCCGAGTGGTTATTCGTATAAACATTCTTTTGCTATCTGTAAGATAGAACGCTTGATAGCATGCAGAGACTGACATCGTCTTCTGCACCTTTTGTTCCCCCGGGAACAACAAGTCATTTGCATGCGGAAATTTTATGGTCACCCGCGACTCTCGTCAACCGAGAGGAACGAAATTAGTGTCTTATCTTTATCCCTTTTATCTCCAATAAAAGACAAGTAAAGAGGGGCAACTGTCATACCCTAATTTCGTCCGGGGACCTTTGCTTGATGACATGCAACTTTTGTTTGGTCCTTGTGAGGTGCTTGGCACCCATCATTAGGCAATTTGTGAAATTCCGGGACATGCCGGAAAACAAAAGAAAATATTGATGCACAATCCGTAAGGTTCCGTGACACACCGGAAATCAAATGGAAGCATCGTTGCACAATTAGTGAGGTTCCGTAACATTACGGAAAGAAAACAAGTATCGTTACAAAATTCGTAAGTTTCCGTAACTTTACGAAAAAAGAATCACCAAAAAAAAGGCAGGGGGGTGTACTTAGTAAAAATGGGGGTGCAAATAGCAACCAGGCCCACTTGGGCCCTCCATAAGATTCCTCCAGAAGGTTGTTGCTTCTGGAGGAAGCAACCCTGCTCGCCTGGGCGAGCTGGGTGGCAAGCTTCTCCCCCAATTTTCTATAAATAGGGGGAGAAGTGAAGTGAAAAAGGGTTCAGCCCCTTAGGCACTTCTCTCTCTTTCGAATTTGCTTGGAAAAATTATTTCCGTGAAGAAAATCCAAGCTGAGGCGCTTCCGAAACGGTTCCGTAATGTTTCCGTGAGGAATTTCGTGAAGGTTTCGACCGTTCTTCGACGTTCTTCATTCGTTCTTCATCGTTCTTCGATCTTCAACGGGTAAGTACCTCGAACCAAGCTTTTCGATTCATTCTATGTACCCGTGGTGGTCCACATTGTGTTTCGTGTATTTTTATTCTCGTTTCATTTACTTTTTATACCCCTTTTGACGTGCTTAAGCCATTTTATTTAAGTCATTTCTCGCTTAACCTAAAAATAAAATAAATTTCCACCGATCGTTTGAATTGTATTATCCGTTAACTTCGGTTAAAATGAATTCCGACAGTTCGGTCGTGCCGTAACCACGTTGGAAATCAAAAAAGAGGTAAAATAATAATATAATAATAAAAAAACGTCTTTCAGTAAAATAAAGCGGAAAATCAATCGGACGTTTTCTCTTTGGGATTTCTCATTCTTAATTGAATTGACTAGTAACTAAAGTGAAACTAAGGCTAAAATCAACTCGCCTAGTCAAGCTCATCCATAAAAATAGTTTTTTTTTTTAAGTTTATCATTTCAATTTCTTACTAAGTAAAATGGATCATTTTCAAGGTCCAACGCCTTAAAATGATCACCTTTTAAGTAAAAAAGAATCACTTGATAAAAAAAGAACTACGTAGGTCTGATTTCCTCATCGCAATTGAGGAATACGTAGGAGAAAAGGGAAACACCCTTGTCGACCACAAAAAAAGAAAAATATAAAAAGGGTATAAAGGATATAAAGACATAAAAAGGGAACGTAAAATCAAAGTCATGTTTGCACATTCGATTAAAAGCTGTCGTCCCTTAGGACGGACGTGTGGGGTGCTAACACCTTCCCCGTGCGTAAATACAACTCCCGAACCTTTCACTTAAAAGTTCGTAGATCGCGTATTTTCCGGTTTTTCCGACGTTTTCCTCAAATAAACGTTGGTGGCGACTCCGCGCGTATTCCTTTCGTGGAACACGCATCCCGCGAGTCACGCGTCGCCCTCCCGCCGAAGGGTAGGTTGCGACAATCCTTCCGGGAGATATCACAGCCATCCAGTTGGCGATAAGGGATGGTAAGAGGTCTTCGTACGTCATTGGGATTGGGGTAAATCCTAGAGCCGGCCTTGGGGGAAAGTTCCTTGTCGCGTTGGAACCGGCGCCAAATTGGGTATTGTTGGCCGGGCGAGTCGGGGTTGGAGCCGGAGCTTGGGGAGGCTCCCTTTGGGTGGGCGCAGGCGCCCTAGTTTGTACGGGTGTTGAGTTGGAGGAGTCCCCGGCACGAGCCAAGAAGCTCGGGTGATGTTGCGCATACTGATGGGTACCGTGGGAGATCTGCGGTGGCTTGATCCATGCGGGCTTTGAAGTGACGGCATGGGTATCTCCTTCCTTCTTCTTTGCCCCAGTTGCTCCGATCCTCCTAGCGTTGGTACCTATGGAGGAGACGTAATCGAACTTCCCTCTCTTCAAGCCCACTTCGATTCTTTCCCTAGCGAACACCAAGTCTGCGAAGCTGGAGGGCATGTAGCCCACCAATTTCTCATAGTAAAACACTGGCAAGGTGTCTACCATCATGGTAATCATTTCCCTTTCGACCATGGGACGGGCTACTTGCGCTACCAGGTCCCTCCAATGCTAAGTGTACTCCTTAAGGGACTCGCTTTGCCTCTTAACCATGTTCTATAGCTGAGTCCGGTCGGGAGCCATATCAGAATTGTACTGATACTGCCTAAGGAAGGCGGTAATCAGATCCTTCCATGTGCAAACGCGGGAAGCTTCTAGATTGGTGTATCAGACGACCGCGGCCCCAGCCAAGCTATCTTGGAAGATGTGCATCAACAACTTCTCATCCCTAGAATGTGCTCCCATCTTGTGACAATACATCTTGAGATGGTTCTTAGGGCAAGTTGTCCCCTTGTACCTATCGAAATCGAGTACCTTAAATTTCGGGGGGATGATGACGTCTGGTACTAAGCAAAGATCAGTCATGTCTACAAACGGATAGTCGCTAAAGCCTTCAACATTCCTCAATCTCTCTTCGATGAGATCGAGCTTCCTTCTTTCTTCGGCTGTCAGGGGTGGCTCATCTACGGAAAAGAATATTGGCTGTGTTGAGGGGTTTCGAGGTTCTCCTATGAGGTTGGGCTGAGGTAGTGCATTGGGCGCCGGCCCCTCGGTGGGGAACGGGGAGTGGGAATCGATGTCTCCTTGGGCATGCTCCCGACGATCCTCGTGGACCTCATCTGACTATCGAGGAGATTCCCCTTCAAGGAACTCATTTTATTCAAAAAGTTATAACTAGTCAAGATCTGAGCGACAATACAAACTTCCTAGTGGTTCCTAATTATATGGGTCATTAAGTCTATCATGTGCTGACAATAACTGAGGAGTCCGTGGATCTCCTCAGGGGCGGAGTAGGTGTCCGCCATCGCTTTGGCCCTGGCTAGCAATCGGGGAAGTTCTTGACTCCCATTCAAAGTAAGAGCAAATCGGTCCATCCACATTGTCGCCTCTTGATGTAACGAGTTGATCACCCTCCCTCTAGCTTCTTTTTCCGCGTACACTCGGGCATATTCGTCTGCCACTTTGTGCTCATGGGCCATGGCTAGATTTAATTCATCTTGGTACCTACTGATGATGGCTAACATGTTGATCTCTATCTCACATAAACGCTGAGACAAGTTTCTCTTGGACCTTAGGCAAACCTTCAGCTCATCCTTCAAGATCAAACTGCCTACTCGTGATTGGTCCTTTTCCTCTCTCCGGAGCTTAAGCTCGCTGTTACTGCCCCATAAAGCCCCTCTGTATTCCTCCCTACGAGCCCTTTTGGTCTTTCGTTCCAAGGCCTTGGTGGTAGCTTTATTTACGTCTCTCAGTTCGGCATTCTCCTTTTGGATCTTAAGAGCTGTTGATTTGAACCTTTCTTTGACTGATTGGGCTTGCTCGAGTTCTGCCCTAAGGGCCTGCACCTCTTTGTCTTCCTACGGAGCCTCAAATTCCACCTCTTTAGTGGTTCTCAAACTTGGGAGCCAATCCCAATCTTGCATGTGGGCTTTCAACAACCACGATAGCTGCCGATGGGCCCGTTGTTACTGCCTCTGAGTTCCTTATCCTTCTTTTGCACCATCTCCCATGCCTTGTGGACCTTCTGAAGCGCCTCCACGTTGGTCTTATTGAAACCTCGTGCAATAATAGGCACGAGCTCTTCCTCTAGTGGTGCCCCTCTCATAGGGTAGCCAAGTTGACTTATAGCAAGAACGGGATTGTAACTGATGCAACCCCTTGTCCCTATCAAGGGAACATTCGGAAATCCTCCACACGGAATAAAAACCCCGATTCTTCCTTCTTTCCAATGAGGGAACCAGTTGACAGATGCTCCTTCTTTGCTTGCTAAGAGTTGGTCCCAATTTGCCCCTCTCTTCTCTGTGCATGAACGGTGGCTTTCTAGTGGGCAAGGATGCCTCACTTCTTGGCGAAAAAGGTGTGAAACCAACCACACATAGAAGGCCGGGGTACAGCAAACAATCCTTGCACTGCTCTTCTCACATCTTCGGTCGAAGGTGTCATATAGATCGGCTAGTATAGCGACAACCGGGCTTTCCTTGCGGTCGTGATAGGCGAGAAAAGTGTCGATCGCTGCTAGGCCCACTAACACATCCACATTTGGAAAGAGAAATCCTCTGAAGATCAATAGTGTGAGGATGTCTATGAACGGGGTCCATTCGGCTCTACCTGCCAAGATTATTGCCTTTGCCTCCAAACATCTTCTCGGTACTCCAACCACCCCATTTTTGACTTGCTTTCTGTGGTCTAATTCCTGCGCCGAGATTTGGACTATCTTAGAAATTCTAGCTAAAGAGGGATAGAATCCTGAGAAGAGGTATGGTTTCCTTCCCCCTATAGGGCATCCTAGGATCTCTTCAAATTCTTCCACCATGGGTGATAGCTGGAAGTCCCCAAAAGTGAAGCACCTCAACGGCTGTTCATAATACTGGGCAAGGGAGGCAATGGCCTCTGTAGAGACTTCTGCCATGGCTAGGTCCCAGATTTTACCATAAGCTTTGCAAAACGCTTGTTGCTGGAGCTGGCCCATCAACTGCCCCAATTCTTTTAGACTGGTGGTTCCTAGGCTCTTGACCTTGACTTGATAGAACCTCTTTTTAAGCGAAGGCGCTTGACTCGATCCCATGTTTTACTAAAGTGAAACAAAACCTAGTGCGAATCAAAACTCTGACATCTATCATGGGTGGAATGGATGAATGCATGAAGAAATGTATATGACACAGATGCAATTTGTGAATACGGGAGCCCAGGAAATTGTCCCCTTCTTAGATACAACATTTGGGCAGCATGGCGCCCGACGTATGTATTTAAGAAGGTGACACAGACCCTCTGTCGGTTTGACAAAGTGAGGGGATCAAGACGGAATCCGTGCATGATGCATATGCGAAAGGCACAACACGGGGATGTATATAGCACGACAATATCCACAAACAAATATAAGCAAAGGCATACATGACATTTAGGACTACATGTATGGCAGTGTTAAAAATAGCACGCAGCATGTTTGCTCCATGCCCCTGTTTTAGGAACCCACATGGAAGGAAACTAAAAGGGCTTTTAGTGATAATTCCCAAGGTGGTCATATCTCTCTTGATGGTCTCTAGAGGTATCATCCCCTTTAAAGATCATATTATGGCAGTAGGGACTACTAGCAACAATATGTTATCAAAGAGAAAAACTCTAGATGAAGGTTCACTGTTATCAAGCAAGTCGGAGACCTAGCATGACCACAGATTCACCTCCACTCCTTATGTTCCCATGGACCCGGGTATAGGTCCCCTTTTCAACTCCCCGTGTGTGCAAATAGTGTTGGTGTTTGTGTGCATCAAATGAATAAATATTTATCTCATGCATACATTTTTTAAAAACACACTAAAAGCATCAAAGAGTTTATATATACAAGAACATAAGAAAAATACAAAGAAAAATAACGAAAGGGAAGTCATGGTAAGGAAAGCACACTGATTGATTGGCCTAACTCTCTAAAAATAGTCCCCAGTGGAGTCGCCAACTGTCGCAACCTACCCTTCAGCGGGAGGGCAACACGAGGGATCATGGGTGCATCTTCCAAGAAAGGAAAATGCACGGAGTCACCACCAACGTTTATTCGAGGAAAACGTCGAAAAAACCGGAAAGGTGTGGTCTACGAACTTTAAGTGAAAGGTTCGGGAGTTATATTTATGCACGGGGAAGGTATTAGCACCCCACGTGTCCGTCACAAGGGACGACAACCTTTAATCAAGTGTGCAAATATGACTTCAAATTGCTTTATGTTCCTTTTTACTTCAAATTGTATTTTTTATCCTTTTGTGGTCGACAAGGGTGTTTCCCTTGCTCCTACGTATTCCTCAATTGTGATAAGGAAATTAGACCTACGTAGTTCAGTTGACGACCGAAGAACGACGAAGAACGAACAAAGAACGATGAAGAACGATGGAAAACCTTCGCAAAATCGCCCACAGAAACGTCTCGGAAGCGTTACGGAAGCGCCTCGGCTTGGATTTTCTTCATGGAAACAATTTTTCTCACTAATTTTAAGTGAATCTCAGATACCTGGAGGGTTGAATGAATTTATTTTGCCCTCCTTCCCCTATTTATTGGGGAAAAGAGGGAGGTGGTTGCCGCCCAGCTCGCCCAGGCGAGCTGGGTTGCTTCCACCAGAAGGCACCGCCTTCTATTGGAACATCCTGGAAGGCCCAAGTGGGCCTGATTGCTATTTGCACACCCCTGTTTACTAAATACACCCTCTTTGCTTTTTTTGCTGAATCTTTTTCCGTAACGTTACGGAACTTTGCGAATTACATAACGATACTTGTTTTCCTTCCGTAATGTTATGAAACTTTATGGACTATGCAACAACCCCTTCTTTGACTTCTGGAATGTTGCAGAACTTTATGGATTGTGCAACAATGCTTCCCTTCAACTTTCGGCATGTCGCGGAACTCCACGGATTGCCTAACGATGGGTGTTAAGTACCTCGAAGCGGTCAAGCGAGGGTCGCATGCTATCAAACAGATGGTCCCCGGACGAAATTAGGGTATGACACACCCCTATCGAACCCGTTCCAAAACTAGAGTTATGGGTGACGTAGAAGAGGTGCAAGAACAAATGAAGGCTGATATGGAGGCCTTGAAAGATCAAGTCACTTCCATGATGAAAGCCATGTTAAGCATGAAGAGAATGATGGAAAGCAACGCTGCTGCAGTTGCCGCCACCAGCACCACCGCTGAGGCGGATCCTACCCATCCCTCTACCATAAACCAAGCGAACCAACCCGCCCCGGACGTGGTGGGACAAGGAGGAGAGGTATTGGGCAGTACCAGTGGTCCACACATGGGGTATAATAGAAATGCTTACCCCTATGGCTTACCCCCCAATTATACGCCACCCACCATGCACTTGCCTAATGAGAACGTTCATCATGTTGTTCCCATTACCTTTGAGGGGCAGCAACCCCTGTCTGTAGGAGGTGCCCGTGAAGAACCTCGGAAGCATGCTCAAGGGGACTTCAACCCATATCCCACTTTCACCGCTAAGGGACTGGTGTGTAATGATATGCCTAAACCCAATACCGCAGGAGCTCCTCAACCCCGCCCTCTACAACCGTTGCATTTCTCAGTAGGGGGGCCGCCTCTGGCAATGGAAGTGAGAGAGAAACTTGATCTCATCGAAGAGAGATTAAGAGTTGTCGAAGGGTTTGGTGATTACCCTTTCGCCGAAATGACGGAATTGTGTTTGGTACCTGATGTTGTCATCCCTCCAAAGTTCAAGGTACCAGATTTTGATAAATACAAAGGGACCACTTGCCCCAAAAAATCACCTAAAGATGTATTACCAAAAAATGGGGGCATACCCTAGGGACGATATATTGCTGATGCATTTCTTCCAAGAAAGCTTGGTCGGGGCGGCAATCATTAGGTATACCAATTTGGAACCCTCTTGTATCCGCTCGTGGAAGGATTTGATTACTGCCTTCATTAGGCAATACCAATACAATACTGACATGGCTCCCGACAGAACCCAGCTGCAGAATATGAGCAAGCGAGAGCATGAGTCATTTACGGAATACGCCCAATGGTGGAGGGACTTGACAGCACAAGTGGCGCCCCCCATGGTAGAAAGAGGGATGATCACAATGATAGTGGACACGCTGTCGATGTTCTACTATGAAAAGTTGGTGGGCTACATGCCCTCTACTTTCGTGGATTTAGTATTTGCGAGCGAGAGGATTGACGTAGGCCTGAAAAGAGGGAAGTTCAATTATGTTGCTCCGGCCAGTATGAGCAATAGAAGATTCAGAGCAACTGGGGCAAAGAAGAAGGAAGGGGATGCCCACGCTATGACTTTCGCTTCTACCTAGCCAAAATCCCAGCAAACCCCTCACAACACTTACCAATATGCCCAACATCAACCAAGCTTTTCGGCCCACGTCGGAAACCCTTCCAACCCGGCGCCTGTCTAGCAAAGGGCACCTGCTCAACCACAAAGGGCCCCCACTCAAAATCCGGCTCCTACACAACCTTATCCCGCTGGCATTTCCAATCTTGGCATGAGTTCCAATCCGGGGAGGAATCCTCCTGTAATGAAGCTTCCGGAGTTCGCCCCGATTCCGATGTCGTAAGTGGACTTGTTGCCATCTTTGATTGCCTACCAAATGGCGGTGGTGACCCTCAGAAGGATTTACCAGTCTCCTTTTCCTCAGTGGTACAACCCCAATGCAACCTACGCGTATCATGGGGGTACCCCGGGACATTCAACAGAACAGTTTGCTCGACGTGGGGTGGTTAACATTCCAAGAAGATGACCCAAATGTAAAGACAAATCTGCTTGCAAATCACGGGGGGTCAGCAGTTAATGCAATAGAGGAGTGCGGACTTCAGAGGCCGAAGCAATTGAAAGATGTGATAACCTCTATGAGGTTTATATTGATGGCGCTACGCGAGGTAGGCATTAATGGTAGCCCGTGTAATGTTGGGGTATGGGTACAAACCCAGAAGGGGTTTAGGTCGGAACAGCGACGGCATGGCGAGCTTGGTCGAGTTCAAAGAGAACCATGGAAGGTTTGAGCTAGGATATAAGCCTACACGCGCTGACGTAAGGAGAAGCACCCTAGAAAGGAGGGGCTGAAGCATGGGCCAGCAGCAAGGACCACAAGTGAAAGGGACTCCCTTATGTCACATCAACAAGAGTTTTGTCAGCGCGGGCTAGACATGTGAAGGGCGGGTCGCCACGATCCACGATGGAGTCCCTCGAGAACAATCAAACTGGGTACAACCATGCCTTCCCGAGTTTGAGTTGGGAAACTGACAAATTATCAAACAACCCAGAATTTTTGTGGCAAACATAATGTAATTTGTTAGTCCTAACCCTATAGCTAGGCCTAGGCTTTAGGGTTTTCTCCCTATTTGGGCTTGTCTTTTGCTATTAAAAATGTATAATACAGCCTTTCTTCATTTGTTCTTGCACTTTCATCCATTCTCATTCGTCTGCATGTTTGTTTTTGTTGCGATTAAACAGTACAGATCCGACAAGGAGTCCTATGAAGGTACTAATACCGAGGACCCAGATGTCGATTTTGAGCAACTAGTAAAAATCGTTGAGGATGAAGAAGATGAGGATTGGGAGATTCCCCCAGAGCTAAAAAGAATGGTCGAATAGGAAGACCAAGAAATGAAGCCACACCAAGAAGAGACGAAAATCATAAACTTAGGTGTGGGTGAGGAAAAGAAAAAGGTAAAGGTTGGCACGGGCATGACCACACCCAAGGTTATCAAACTCAAGAGTTTACGTAGAATCGTAAGAGTTTCATGGACTCGACTCATGACTCAACTCGTAGACTCGTAAGAGTCTACTTCATATAAAAATAATAACAAAATATCTATAAATAACATACTAATTAAACATTTCAACAATATAATAAAGCAAAATAGTAAATCATAAAGTTCAGAATACTTAAATAACCAAGTCTATTAATATTACATCACTACTAGATAATAACTTGTAGAGGTTATAGTAGTGGTATATCATTCTCATCGAGGGTTTGATGCTATTAGAGAACAAGGGTATGATATTTTTTAAGGTGAGAATTTTTTATTTGAGAATAATACATTAAATGAAGGTATGTTAAATGCTATACAGACAGAAAACAATAAAAATGACTACATTTTGGTCTAATTTTTTTAACTTTCTAACTCGTTGACTCGGTGGTAAACTCGAGTATGTACCAAGTTTACTTAGAGTTTATAGAGTTTTCCCAAAGTGTACTAAAAAAAGAGTTTACTTAAGAGTCAACTCGCAGAGGACAAGTGGACTCGTAAACTTGTGAGAGTTAACGAGTTAACTTGCGAGTTTGATAACCATGACCACACCTACTCGAGATGGATTGGTGACTCTGCTACTGTTCGCTTCCGGCAAGTGCACCAGATCGCACAAGTAGTATAAAATGGTAAGAACCGAGTATCGAACTCTCGGGGAACTTGTGTTACTTGGTAAGCTATTTCAGTGAATAGGTGTCTGGTGTAAAAATCTAAGTGTGAATATGAACAGGTATGTAAACTATCTACACAAAAAGGAAAATCACGCGAGAGAAAATGATGTGTAAAAACAAGTAGAAAACGCGTTGGTCTTCCTAATAGGTGCCTGATGCTAAAAGGATATTCTCTATCAAACAATCCTCATGTGTTCCTATGGTGTCTCCTGAGATGCTAAACCCCGATTCCTCATGATAGTTTAGCCTAATCCTAATCAAGCATCATCCTCAGATTCCTCTTGTTGGACTAAACTCAACCAGGACCGCATTAAGAAAAACATACTACAACTAAATTATCGCACCCCGATTCCTCGTGATTGTACGACAACTTAGCCCTATCCTATCAAGGTCATCAGAATAAGACCAGTTTTCATTGTTGAATGACCCAAAGAAAGCATGCATCTACGTGATCAAGGTAAAGGCATACTAGAATGAAAAGCAGATAGCACAGAGAACACACAAAACATCATTAAATAGATAGAAAGATATTTACATTAAGTACCTACAGGGAAGATCCAACAGAGGATTTTAGCTTTCCATAACCAGGAAGCCTCCTTTACAAAAAAGAGAAGAACAAGATGAAAGATTGCAAAAATACAAGTGGTGAGGATGTCTCATTCACCTCTAGGATCTCACAACCACTCACAAACTCATCTCAAGCTCTCAGAACAGCTTCCTCTTCAAGCTCTGGTCTCTGCAGATCTTCACACAATAAAATCTCTCAAAACTCTCAAGAACTTGGACCTTTCTATCTCTAGAATCACTAGACATGCAAAGCTTCAGCTCTCAGCCCAAACTCCCTTCACAAAATATGATTTTAGGCTTAAATAGGTGGCCTTGTTTATGCTCATGCGCTTAGTGCAATTCTCAACCGCTTAGCACACAATTGTGAATTTCGGCTTAGTGCGTGCCTTTCTCGCTTTGCGGATGGACTAAAGCGGTGCACTTAGTGAGATGAAGCAGTGCGCTTAGCGAACCTGCATAGCTCATCTTCTTCTAGATTCTTCCTTGCGCTTAGCGGACGCTCGCTAAGCTAGCGGATTGGCTTAGTGATAAGGTGAAAAACAACACTTTTCAAAGCTTGCCTAATTAACCTAAAATTGAGAGAAATTGATTATTAAACACACAAAATGGATGTACTAAGTATTTATTACCTATACTTAACAGAAAATACTTATAACACTATAAAATAACCATAAATTGGAAGAGTTTGATACAATTTACACAAGTTTTATATAAAAAAAGTTAGTCATATTCACCAACTAACAACTCCCCCAAATTTACAATTTTTCTTGTCCTCAAGCAAAAAGAGAATAGCTCACTTGTCCTCAAGTGATAATAACATGTAGTGATCATGTACAAAGGTGTATGCAGCAAAAATTACTGATTACATGATAAGAGAATGAAGTAAAATGCCCTCATCACTTGTCTTTCACAAGGTATGCAGTTATCCAAAGAGAAGAATAAAATGTAACCTGAACAATTAGATAGGGTTAGGCATAAAACAGATATCAAGGAAAGTAGCTTAAACCACAGTCTCACGGCTACTGTTTCACTCAAGCATAAGTGTTTAAGCTATTCATTAATAACAACTAACAAGAGATCCAATCTTTGCACTTCATCTCATGCCATAAAGTCAAAAATGTATAAACAGAATCAGAAGGACTTTCGCAGGCTTGTCATGAGGCTTGGCTACAAAAATTCATTGGTTTTTCTAGGATTCAAAAGCTTAGATTCTAAGAGAGCACAAATCCTAGACTTATCCCAATGGTCTTTTTAATACAATTGGCTTGCTCACTAGCTTTTCACTTTCATTTTCTTTTGACCTTGTTACATCAGCACACTTTTCTCTTCTTCTTTTTTTAACACACATCTTATGTGTTGTGTGTACTGATGTTTTATCTCTTTCTTTGCACCCTAATTAGTTCCACTCCCCCAAATTTGAGGTAAATTTGCCTTGAACCGTATGCTCTCTGAGAATCTAAACAAGGTATCTAGAGATAATTAATTAAGTTCAGGGTTCAAATTTTTTACAATATCATTCAGCTCAAAAAGGGTGCAAAGGATATAATTATCATTCAAGGTAAGCTTTTTGGTCAAAAGGCTTGTGCATGTACAATCATGGCCTTCATCATGTCCTCATTTATACATTTCATTCTAAAATTCAGAGATTGATGCAAAGATTATTACTCACAACTAGTCGTTCACTCACAGTTTAAGTTCACACTCTCACCGGTTTTGGTTCAAGCTTTTCTTTCTCATTCAATCTGTCTACTGACTAACAATTCTAAATGCAAGTTCACATTCTTGTTCTTTCTTTTTCTAACATACACACTTGCTCAAAATCATGAAAAGAAACACAAATTCCATCAAAATCATGCATTCAAATCAAAATAAAAGCATACAACCATTTTCATAAGTCAATAAAAGTGCTTTACTGCTATATCATTAAAAACCAAGTTAAACTGTTCAAAATGCTTCAGAATAAGCAAACCAACTATCCATAAATAAAACTAGCAGTGTATATAAATATAAAAGAAATATTGTACTAAAAGCATAATTAAAATAATAATAAACCAAAAAGCAAAAAGTGTCATCAGGAATCAAAATTCCTGTGACTGGTCCTAGGTGTTTTGTGTCTGAACATCCTCCTCATCTGTCAGATACAATACTGGAGTTGCAGGAGGAGAAGTGTCCATAGCCAGGACGGGTGTAGTCGGATCCTCTGGCATCTCTAGAAAAGGAGTGGAGGGGTTTGCTGCAGGCTGAGGTGAGGGTATGTCCTCCCCTTGTGCAAAAGGCTCTGAAGTAGCCTCAAGGGATCGCTCAGGTGTGACAGTAGCTACCTGTCTCACCTATGTCTCCTCTTCCTCTTCTCCTATAACAAATGGCTTTGGGATGGTGGCCTCAGATGACTCATCCTCTACATGCTGAGGTACCTGGGCTATGGGACCTTCATCTTCCCTGTGAAGAGAAGGTTGGGTCCCGGGCCAGGCTACCATCTTAGTGAACTGCTCCACTAAAGGAATAGATCTTGGAGGCGCCACCTCCTGTAAACTCTGTAATAGAATGATTTGTCCCTGATGAATGCTCTGAAGCATGGCTTCAAAGCATTGAGAATCTGTCTGAGCTGGGACAGAAAAGGCTGTTGAAGTGGATACTGGAGTAGGAGCTGCAGAAGTAAAAGGAAGCTCAGCTGGCCTTGCCCTCGCCCTCCTAGCCCCTCGGATAGAAACTGTTAAATCCTCAGGGTTCCAACAGTTCTTCCTGATGTAGGCCAAGCTAATGACTGAGCTCAGGCGCTCAAAAGTGAGGCTATCAGAGACAACCCCTCTGGCTCTACATAATGCGTGATTAGAGCAGGGAACCCAAGTCTAGAAGTGTTAGACTGGGCTATATAGGTCATCTGGCTTGAGATCAGCGCTCCTATGTTCATATCCAAGTGAGAGACTAGGCCAAAGATCAACCTAGCTCTATCCACTGTCAAGTCAGAAGTGTGTGATGTGGGGGCCAAGTTGGAGTATGAGAGGACACTCCACACCTGAGCTAGTGTAGTCAGATGCTTCCTGAGAATCTTCCCAGGATGGCCCTCAGAGTTCATGATGAACCCTCGGCCAGGTATGCATAAGGCAGCCTCTATCTCTCTATAGTTTGTAGGCAACCAACAGTATCTGGAGTAAGCGGGTAATGTCTCCCCCTCAGCTAATACCACAGGTGTCTCCAAGAATGTGTTGAGACTGTCAGCATCAATCTTCACCAAATGACCTCTGACTCTGGACTGCTTTGGTGGATGGTCCTTCGAACTGTATAAATTTGCATAGAATTCTTTCACCAAAGCTAGGTCGATGCTCCCGTCAACTAAATTGGTGAGGCGTTTATTGAAATTACGCCTCTCCAATTCATCCTTAAAATCATCTAGCTAAGAGTGATATATTTCTACTTTCCTCTCTGGTTAAATGTTTCTCCCCAGGACATTGTCTGTGTATCTGGTCCAAGCATCTAAAGAAGAGAATCTCCTTGTCATACTGCACTGTGGGTCTTGAACCAATACTTTTATGTTTCCTAGAAGCCATCTGCAAATAAAGAAACAAAACAATTAATCAGGACACAATTTATTAAAAATCAAAACTGAAAAATAAAACTGAAAAAGGCACTGGCCGCTTAGCGAGACATGGTCTGCTTAGCTGGCCTTTGCAAAACAAGACACTACCGCTTAGCGACATGTGGAGTCGCTTAGCGGAAGTTGCAGAAATTCAACTTCTGTAGAATTCTCTTAGTTGGAAAGTGCCCGCTAAGCTGAACATCTGCCGCAAGGATATGCGCTAAGCTCCTTAAAGGTTGTGCTTAGCGGCACCAAATCCTCAAAAATTTCACTAAGTATTGGGAGCTTAGAGAGCGAAGCTCACTTAGCTCAGCAGATGCCACAAAAAATTGTGCTTGGCCCAAGAAAGCTCGGCTATCAACAAAAAATTGTCTAAGTTACCTGGGCTTATCGATTCAGCCTCGCTTAGCCACAGGTAGTGATGTAAGCTCCATTGGAGCTTGTAGGCCTAGGATCTTCTTCATCAATGGATTCCTTTGCTTCTTGGAAGATGAATAGCTGCGGAATGGAGAAGGAAGAGAGAGAGGAGATGCCACTTCAAGGAGAAGATGAGTCTAGAAGAAGCTCACCACCATAGGAGGCCATGGATAAGAGCTTGGAGGAAGAAGGAGATGAATGAAGGGAGAGGGAGAGAAGAGCACGAAATTTTGTGCTCTAAGAGAGCTCTAAAATTTGAAGTTTAATTTTCAAATGATCAAAGTTCAAAAAAATGCACACACATGATCTCTATTTAT
Organism: Glycine soja; assembly: GCF_004193775.1. NCBI lineage: Eukaryota > Viridiplantae > Streptophyta > Magnoliopsida > Fabales > Fabaceae > Glycine > Glycine soja. The sequence goes on along the minus strand of NC_041016.1, from coordinate 30,928,542 downwards.
AGCCTAAGTGTCACACAAAATTGGAGGGAAATTTGAATTTCAATTTAAATTTTACTTGAATTTGTGGAGCCAAAATTTCACTAATTATGATTAGTGAATTTTAGTTATGGTTCAGCCCACTAATCCAAGATCAATTCCAAGATTCTCCACTAAGTATGCTTAGGTGTCATGAGGCATGTAAAGCATGAAGGACATACACAAAGTATGACTATATGATGTGGCAATGGGGTGTAGTAAGCAAATGCTCATCTCCCCCTCTAAAATTTAATTGGATTGGGCTTCTACCAATTCAATTAAATTTATTTCCAACCACACACATCAAATATTCACTTAGTGCATGTGAAATTACAAAACTACCCCTAATACAAAAACTAGTATAGGTGCCCTAATATACAAGGGCTGGAAAATCCTATATTTCTAGGGTAACCTACCTACATTATGGAGCCCTAAATACAAGACCCAAAATTAATGAAACCTTAATCTAATATGTACAAAGATAAGTGGGCTCATACTTAGTCCGTGGGCCCGAAATCTACCCTAAGGCTCAAGAGAACCCTAGGGCCTTCTCTTGCATCTTTGGCCCAATCTTCTTGGAGTCTTCTATCCAATGCCCTTGGGGGGTAGGATTGCATCAGGTAGTTCAGCAAGAGGATGAGTGTTCATTCTTAAAGGATGAACTCACTTAGTGAGTTCTTCAGAGAACACCTATATACAATGAGTATTGATGAACTCGCTTAGCGCAACATGCTCACTTAGCGAGTTCATCGCGTTTTTCAGAAAACGTAGTTCTTTTTCTTGCACTTTTCAAGCCTCTAAAAGGCATATCAAGCATGCAATGTGTGCATCATACTCAATACAGTATACAAGCGTATATAGTCCTAATCTTAAACTAATTCCACCAAAACATTAAAACCCTAAAAATCTAAAGCTACAAGTGAAGTCTTCTATCCTAAAGTTTAGACAAGAAAAAGAGAAAAGGAATCCAGGAACTTACTTGGATGGTGTATGGTTGTTGCTTTGAAGTTGATAATGCAAAAAGAAAGCACAGATGCAAAAATGTGTGAATTTACGGAGAGAGAGAATGCAGAGACAAAGTATCCGAAATCTAGCAATTGTGAGTGTAACTGTTGTTACACTCACTTAAGCAGTTTTCGACACTCTCACTTAGCGGACCGCTGCGCTAAGCGAGCCAGAGAGACGTTTGGTTTCTCAATGAGGCTCGCTTAGCGGATCCGCGTGCTTAGCCAATGTTTCAAATTCAAAATCAGTTTTTTTTTTTTTTGCACACAGGCTGGCTTAGCACGAGGATAAGACTGCTTAGCGAGGTTAGCAGATCAGAAAAGTTGCAACTCTCACCAAGCTAGGCTCTGGCCGGCTTAGCTAAAATGATGCATCTTATGTACAGAGGAGCATGTGCTTAGCTGATAAGGACTCGCTTAGCGCTCACATTGCTGCAAGGAATTCAGCTTAGCTGCCATGACTGGCGCTTAGCTTCATGAACCTCAGTTTTGGCCGTAAGGAATATAGCTTGGTGACAATAGGTCACGCTTAGCCAAGGATAAGTTGTCGCTTAGCGATTAGGCTGCAGCTTAGCCGAATTCAGATCGAATTGAAGTTGAATTAGCTCAGCCTTGGTCAGCTTAGCGGACTACTTCAGCCTCAAATGCAAGGGTTAGGCGCTAAGCGATTGAAACTAGTAGCTTAGGGAATGAACAAATATGCGCTTAGCGCGAGGCTTGCACTTAGCGAAAGGACTATTTTTCAGAAAATGTTTTCTAAGTTAATTTTCAGTCCCTTCCTCAATAAATTGAAACCCTTATATCTAACATTCAAAGATAGGCTGATAATCTCCAAAGTATAGATTATACAGCAAGTTCCAAATGATCAAATGCATGCAAAAACAAAGATAACAAAAATTAAAAATGGGTTGCCTCCCAGGAAGCGCTTCTTTAACGTCATTAGCTTGACGCATTTACCTCACTGGGTGATCTTATGTTTTGGTTCTTACCAATAGAACCTCTTGACCTTCTTCCATTACCTGTAAGCAAACATTTTGTTCTGGAGCAGGCTTGTCTTCAACAAATAAATCAAAATCAATTTTCTGATCTTCAAATCCCAACTTTAGCTTCCTCCTACCCATATCAACTGTGCAGCTTGCGATCAACATGAATGGCCTTCCCAATATTACAGGAATGTCAGTATCTTCGCAGATATCCATTACCACAAAATCTACTGGGAAGATAAAATGTTTCACTCTGACCAACACATCTTCAATTACTCCATTTGGCCTCGTAATGGAGCGGTCAGCTAGTTGTAAAGTCATTCTAGTGGGCATTATCTCCAACTCTCCCAATCTTCTGCACATGGAGAGTGGCATTAGATTAATGTTGGCTCCCAGGTCAATAAGTGCTTTTCCTATAGTGACTTCTCCAATTAAACAAGGAATAGTTACACTCCCAGGGTCTTTATGCTTGGGTGGAAGGATCTTTTGAATCACTACACTGCAATTTCCTTCCACTATGATGTTTTCTTGGTGAATATACTTATGTTTCCTTGTTAACATATCCTTCAAGAATTTGGAGTAGAGTGGCATCTGCTGCAAAGCTTCTTCGAAGGGCATGGTTATTTATAGTTTCTTAAAAATATCTAAAAATCTCACCAGATGACGATCTTTTTCTTGCTTGGAAGGTACCACGGGATATGGTACTTGCACACCTTCATCCACATCTTTTTCACTTCTACTCTTCTTTGCATTCTTATTTTTTTCTTCTTTTTCATTTTTTTCATTTTCTATTTCTTTTTCTTGCTCCTTCAATTCTTTATTCTTGACCATTATTCTCAACTTGAGTAGCTTTCTTTTCAACCGCTTTCTCCTTGTGCACAACACTATCCTCATCCTCAGCCTCCATAAACCTTTTACTCCTTGTCATCACAGCTTTGCATTCCTCCTTGGGATTTTGTTCTGTATTTGCCACAAAACTGTTGGATGACTTGTTAGCTATCTGCTTGGCCAGTTATCCCACCTGAATCTCAAGGTTCTTTAGTGCTGACTCAATGCTTTTATGATTTGACATTGTTACCTGCATAAACTGAGTCAAGGTCTCCTCCATCTTAGTAGTCCTCTGGAATATGTTAGGCCCTTGTTGGATTGGCCTGTTTGAAGGCCCATTCTGGTCTTTGTTGAACTAGTTTCCAGGGTGTGTCCTCCACTATCCTTGTTGATTATAGGGACCCTGCTGAAAGCCTAAAAATCCTCCTTGAGTATACCCTTGTCACTGTTGATTTCCCATATAATGAATTTCTTATGTGTTTTCTTCAGTGGGAATACATTGGCCTGTTTCATGATCCTCACCACAGATGGTGCAACCTGTAACCTGCAAAATGGAAGAGTGCGTAGGTTGACCAATAGACAACTTAGTTGGTAGCTTACCGAGTGTTTCTGTTAAAATCTCAAGTTGCTTAGAAAGCAACTTGTTCATGTGATGATAGCTCTAACAAGCTTTTCCTCGTGGGTTGATGGGTTATGTCTCATAGAATGGCATGATCACTGGCTGACATGTTCTCAATTAGCTCAGTTGCTTCTTCTAGGGTCTTTAGTTTTATCTTTCCCCCTGCAGAAGCATCTAACAGTTGCTTGGTTTGTGGTCTCAACCCATCTATAAACCTATTCAATTGAATTGGCTCGGAAAACCCATGGGTGGGAGTTCTTCTCAATAAACCTCATAACCTCTTCAATGCTTCACTCAAAGATTCATCAGGAAACTGATGAAATGAAGAGATTGCAGCTTTCCCTTCCGCAATCATGGACTCTGGGAAGTATTTCTTTAGGAACTTTTCAACAACTTTTTCTTAGGTTTTCAGACTATTACCCTTAAATGAGTGAAGCCACTTTTTGGTCTCTCCTGCCAATGAGAATGAGAATAGGCTGAGTCTAATAGCTTCATCTGGCACACCGGCAATCTTAACAGTGTTGCATATTTCAATGAATGTTGCCAAATGTTCATAAGGGTCTTCATTAGGTAATCCTTGGAATAAATTCCCCTGTATTAAATGAATTAAAGAATGTGGGTAGTTGATGTTGTGAGCTTACACTTCATGACATGCAATGCTAGTAAAGAATTGCGGTACCGAGCTGCTTGAATAATCCTCAAGGGTGATCTTCTGGTGTTGCTCGTCTTCCATGCTAGTTGTTTCAGGCAATTGAGTAGCGAATTCCCTTGATGATGGTGAATCAGGTGATAATGAATCAGAAAAAATAGTTTCTTCCTCAAGAATGGATGCAACTATTATGTCTTGCAGAAGTTTCCTTCTTCTCTCGGCTCTGTTCCTTCTCAATGTAGCTTTAATTTCTAAGTCTAGAGGAACTAAATTGCCTGTGGGAGATCCATGCATATAAAATACTAACAGACACAACGGTTATCCAATCCAATAAGAGAAGAAGAAAAAAATATGAATTAAGAACAACTATTAACAAAATCAAAGAATAAATAATAAATAATAGACACCTAAAAACAATCTAACTTTCTAAATAAAAAGAAGTTCCCCAGCAACGGCGCCAAAAACTTGTTCGCTTCCGACAAGTGCAATGGATCGCACAAGTAGTATAAACGGTAAGAACCGAGTATCAAACTCTTAGGGAACTTGTGTTACTTGGCAAGCTATTTCAGTGAATAGGTGTCTGGTGTAAAAATCTAAGTGTGAATATGAACAGGTATATAAACTATCTACGCAAAAAGGAAAATCACGCGAGAGAAAATGATGTGTAAAAACCAGTAGAACACGCGTTGGTCTTCCTAATAGGTGCCTGATGCTAAAAGGATATTCTCTATCTAACAATGCTCATGTGTTCCTATGGTGTCTCCTGAGATGCTAAACCTCGATTCCTTATGATAGTTTAGCCTAATCCTGATCAAGCATCATCCTCAGATTCCTCTTGTTGGACTAAACTCAACCAGAACCGCATTAAGACAAACATACTACAACTAAATTATCGCACCCCCATTCCTCGTGATAGTATGACAACTTAGCCCTATCCTATCAAGGTCATCAGAATCAGACCAGTTTCCACTGTTGAATGACCCTAACAAAGCATGCATCCACGTGATCAAGGTAAAGGCATACTAGAATGAAAAGCAGATAGCACAGAGAACACACAAAACATCATTAAATAGATAGAAAGATATTTACATCAAGTACCTACAGGGAAGATCCAATAGAGGATTTTAGCTTTCAATAACCAGGAAGCCTGCTTTACAACAAAGAGAAGAACAAGATGAAAGATTTCAAAAATACAAGTGGTGAGGATGTCTCCTTCACCTCTAGGATCTCACAACCACTCACAAACTCATCTCAAGTTCTCAGAACAGCTTCCTCTTCAAGCTCTGGTCTCTGCAGATCTTCACACAGCAAAATCTGATTTTAGGCTTAAATAGGTGGCCTTGTCCGTGCTCTTGCGCTTAGCGCAATTCTGGACCGCTTAGCGCATATTAGTGAATTTTGGCTTAGCAAGTGCCTTTCTCGCTTAGCGGATGGACTGAAGCGGTGCGCTTAGTGAGATGAAGCGGTGCGCTTAGCAAACCTGCACAACTCATCTTCTTCCAGATTCTTCCTTGGGCTTAGCCAATGAGTGTTGCGCTTAGCGGACGCTCGCTAAGCCAGCGGATTGGCTTAGCGAGAAGGTGAAAAATAGCACTTTTCAAAGCTTGCCTAATTAACCTGAAATCGAGAGAAATTGATTATTAAACACAAAAAATGGACGTACTAAGTATTTATTACCTATACTTATAACACTACAAAATAACCATAAATTGGAAGAGTTTGATACAATTTACACAAGTTTTATACACAAAAGTTAGTCGTATTCACCGATTAACAGCTACGAGACTACCAAGACATCTTCGCTTGGTCGTACCAAGATATGCCCAACTTGAACCCCGGTATTGTGCAGCATAGGTTGCCTTAGAATCTTGGTTGTTTCCCAGTGAAACAAAAACTAAGAAGGATGAAGCCTGAGATGTCCTTAAAGATAAAGGAAGAGGTGAAAAAGAAATTTGATGTTGGCTTCTTGGCAGTCACTCGATACCCGGAATGGGTTACCAACATTGTGCCAGTCCCCAAGAAAGATGGGAAGGTGTGAATGTGCGTGGACTATCCGGATCTAAACTGAGCCAGTCCGAAGGATAACTTTCCTTTATCGCACATTGATGTCCTTGTAGATAACACAACCAGTTTTGCTTTTTTTTCTTTCATGGATGGGTTCTCGGGATAGAACCAAATCAAGATGGCACCGGAGGACATGGAAAAGATGATGTTCGTCACCCTATGGGGAACATTCTGCAACAAGGTGATATCCTTTGGGCTCAAGAATGCTGGGGCAACCTACCAATGGGCTATGGTAGCATTATTCCACAATATGATGCCCAAAGAAATTGAAGTCTACGTGGACGATATGATTGCCAAGTCTAAAACTGAGGAGGAACACCTCGTCAACTTGCAGAAGTTGTTCGAGAGACTGCATAAGTACTGATTAAGATTGAATCCCACCAAGTGTACTTTTAGGGTCAAGTCGGGAAAATTGTTCGGCTTTATCGTAAGCCACAAAGGGATGGAGGTGGACCCCGACAAGGTGAAGGCCATCCTTGAAATGCCCAAGCCATGCACCGAGAAGCAAGTCTGAGGTTTCTTGGGAAGCCTGAATTATATAGTGAGGTTCATATCACAGCTAACTGCTACCTGTGAGCCTCTCTTCAAGCTATTAGGCAAGAACCAGTCCATCCAATGGAACGACAACAGCCAACTGGCATTCGGAAGGATCAAGCGATGCCTCATGAATCCTCTTGTGCTCGTGCCACCGGTGCCTGGAAGACCCCTCATCCTATATATGACTGTGTTGGATGAGTCGATGGGGGTGTATGCTAGGGCAGCACGACGAGTCCGGAAAGAGGGAACGAGTCATCTATTACTTAAGCAAGAAGTTCACAGCCTGTGAAATGAACTACTCTTTGCTTGAGAGAACATGATATGCCTTGGTATGGGCAGCCCATCGTCTAAGGCAATACATGTTTAGCTACACCACTTGGCTAGTATCCAAGATGGACCCAGTCAAGTATATATTTGAAAATCCCTCTCTCACCGGAAGGATCGCTCAATGGCAAGTTTTGCTGTCAGAGTTCGACATTGTTTATGTCACTCAAAAGGCGATAAAGGGAAGCGCCTTGGCAAATTACCTAGCTCAGCAGCCCATCAATGACTACCAACCTATGCATCCAGAATTCCCAGATGAGGACATCGTGACCTTATTCGAGGAAGAGGTGGAGGATGAGGATAGGGACAAATGGATAGTGTGGTTCGCGGCACATCCAACGCACTACGCCATGGAGTAGGGGCGGTTTTGCTTACCCCCGACGATCAATGCATACCCTTCACAGCTAGGCTTGGCTTTGACTAGACGAATAACATGGCCGAGTATGAGGAATGCGCCCTCGGGATCCAAGCAGCAATTGACTTCAAGGTCAAATTGCTCAAAGTATATGGAGACTCGGCCTTGGTGATTCACCAGCTAAGAGGCAAATGGGAGACTAGGGATCATAAGTTGATACCCTACCAGGCCTACATCAAGAAGCTGGCAGAGTTCTTCGATGACATATCCTTCCACCACATTCCTAGGGAGGAGAATCAAATGACCGATGCGCTTGCCACTCTGGCATCCATGTTTCAGCTGACCCTGCATAGGGACTTGCCATACATCGAGTTCAGATGTTGCGGCAAGCCCGCACATTACTGCGTAATAGAAGAGGAGCAAGATGGTGAACCTTGGTACTTCGACATCAAGCGATACATCAAAGACAAGGAGTACCCATAGGGGGCTTTCGACAATGACAAGAGAACATTGAGAAGGTTAGCAGTCGGTTCCTTCCTGAGTGGAAGCATTCTGTATAAGAGGAACCATGACATGGTTTTGCTCTGATGTGTGGATGCTAGGGAAGCTGAGTAGATGCTAGTAGAAGTTCACAAGGGTTCCTTTGGAATGCACGTCAATGGGCATGCTATGACCTGAAAGATCTTGAGGGAAGGGTATTATTGGCTCACTATAGAAAACGATTGTTGTATCTTGTCGCAACGTGCCCTTTTGCGGGCGAGCGAGGCGAGGCTCACGGGTGCGCTTTCCAAAGGAGGAAAGATGCACGGAGTCGCCACCAATGTTTATTTGTGGAAAACGTCGGGAAAACCAAAGGAAACCGGTCAAAATAAAAATTCTAAGTTCGGGAGTTATATTTACGTTTGAGGAAGGTATTAGCACCTCTCACGTTTGTTTCAAAGGACAACAGCCTATTTTTTAGAATTGTGGAAATTGTGTTACCTTAACTTTTATTTCTTTTTATTTTATGAGGTCGAAAAAAGCGGGGCTTTTGCTCCTACGTACCCTCCATCGAAGAGGAAATCAGACCTACGTAGTTCTTTCTTTAGAGGTGAATCAAGCGATTCTTTTACTTGAAAGGTGATCACTTAAAGGTGTTGGGCCTTTAAAAATTATCCATTTAACTTGGTAAGAAAAAGCTGAGATAAAACTTTAAAATCCTTTTTTAGTGATTTTTTGGTGGACGAGCTTGACTAGGCGAGTTGATTTTAGCCTTAGTTTCACTTTAGTTATTAATCAATTCAATTAAGAATGAGAAATCCCAAAGAGAAAACGTTCGATTGATTTTTCGCTTTATTTTACTAAAAGGTATTTTTTTTATTATTATATTATTATTTTACCTCTTTTTTTATTTCCAACGTGGTTACGGCACGACCGAACGGTCGAAATTCTTTTTAACAGAAATTAACGAATGATACAATTCAAATGATCGGTGGAAATTTATTTTATTGTTAGATTAGGCGAGAAACAACTTAAATAAATGACTGAAGCACGTCAAAAGGGGGTATAGAAAGCAAATGAAAACGAGAATAAAAATACATGAAACAAAATGTGGACCACCACGAGTACATAGAATGAATTGAAAAGCTCGGTTTGAGGTACTTACCCGTTGAAGACTGAAGAAAACGAAGAATGAACGATGAATGTTGAAGAACGGTCGAGAATCTTTGCGTAATTACTAACGGAAATGTTATGGAAGCGCCTCGGCTTGGATTTTCTTCACGGAAACAATTTTGCTCAGCAATTTCGAGAGAATAAGAAGTGCCAAGAAGGCTGAACCCCTTTCTCCCTTAACTCCTCCCCCTATTTATAGTAAAATGGGGGAGGAGCTTGCCACCCAGCTCGCCCAGGCGAGCAAGGTTGCTTCCTCCAGAAGCAACAGCCTTCTGGAGGAAGAATCTGGAAGGCCCAAGTGGGCCTGATTGCTATTTGTACCCCCCTTTTTACTAAATGCACCCCCCTTTACCTTTTTTTGGTCATTCTTTTTCCGTAACGTTATGAAACTTTACGAATTTCGTAACGATACTTATTTTCCTTCCGCAAAGTTACGAATCCTTACGAACTATATATTTACTCTTTTTTAGCTTTCGAAGAAGTTACGAAAACTCACGGATTGCGAAAAACACCTCCCTTCGATTTCCGTCACATTACGGAATTTTTACGGATCGCGTAAGCCTGCTTCCTTTTGATTTTCGGCACGCCTCGGGACTTCACATATTGTGTAACAAAGGGTGCCAAGTATCTTGAAGCGGCCAATCAAAATTTGTATATCATCAAATAATAATCCCCGGACGAAATTAGGGTATGACATATCCATGTGAGAAAATACCATAAGTGCCAGGCATTCGCAGATAATGTCAATGCTCCACCCGTGCTTTTGAATGTCTTGGCAGTGCCTTGGCCATTCTCCATGTGGTGAATAAATGTGATTGGGGCTATTGAGCCCAAGGCTTCGAACCGACATTGCTTCATTTTGGTTGTGATTGACTACTTCACCAAATGGGTTGAAGTCGTTTCATACGCTGGTGTGACAAGGAGTGTGGTGGTTAGGTTCATCAAGAAAGAGATAATCTGCCGATATGGGTTGCCTAGGAAGATCATCACCAACAATGCCACCAATCTGAACAACAAAATGATGAAGGAGATGTGTGAGGATTTCAAGATCCAAAACCATAATTCCATGCCTTACAGGCCCAAGATGAATGGGGCAGTTGAGGCTGCTAATAAGAACATCAAGAAGATAGTTCAAAAAATGACTGTGTCACACAAGGATTGGCACGAGATGCTCCCTTTCACGCTACATGGTTATCAAACCTCGTGTGTACATCAACTGGGGCAACTCCGTTCTCCTTGGTATAAGGGGTGGAGGCTATGTTTCCATTTGAAGTAGAGGTCCCCTCTTTAAGAATTCTGGCTGAGTCAGGGTTGAAAGAGTCGGAGTGGGCCCAGGAACGCTTTGATCAATTGAACTTCATAGAAGGTAAAAGATTGGCCACCATGAGCCATGGACGGTTGTATCAAAGTCGGGTGAAGAACGCTTTTGATAAGAAGGTACGCCCATGCAAGTTCAACGAAGGGGATCTCATCCTGAAGAAAGTATCCCAAGCTCAGAGAGACCATAGGGGAAAATGGGCTCCAAATTATGAAGGACCTCGTGAACAAGACGTTCTCGGATGGAGCATTGGTGCTTGCCAGCATGGACGATGAAGAGTTGCCTTTGCCCGTGAATTCTGATATCATCAAACGATATTATGCTTAAATGCTTGGGGCAGCTTGAGGGTTCAATGCATGATTATTCTCCAAAGACTCATTGTAATCTCTAAAGTCTTCCAATCCTTTGTAAACCATGATCACAACATTAATAAACATTGGATTGATGATTTGCATTTCAACTTCTTGTGTTGTGTCTTTTTACTTCTTTAGAGTACACACTCTCGATCTTGAATCCGAAACCATTTGGCTCCATCAATGGGATGCCATAAGCATTTAAGTAAAATTGAACATAATAACACTTGTTTAATTGTTGCACTTAAACTTCCTAAGCATAAGCATGCATGCATTTGCATCTTGTCATCCTGCGGATCGGAGGGTAAGTAAAGATTCAGTTGGAGTAGTGATCAATATCACACCAAATTGGAACAAAGGTAAGTGAAAGGTGATATCGGTATTTTGTGGTTTGTTTCACATTTTACTGCATGATGCCATTTCCTTTAATCAAAAGCTTAGGGGCAGGTACGAGCAGGTGCTGAACCCATGATTAATATACCATCATCCCGCGTTCGACTCAAGACATTAAAGAAGCGCTACTAGAAGGCAACCTAGTACCTTTATATTTCCTGCTTTTATTTATTTGTCTATTATATTTGAATACGCCTATTTTTATTTGTGACCATATGAGTTTAAAATATATAAATATGACAAAAGGGGGCGTAATCAGATTTTTGCAAAAAAAAAAAAATAGAATTAGCTCGCCTGGGCGAGCATGTCTGCATCAAAAGTTTAAAAAAGGGGGAGGGGTGAAGCTTCATTCACCCCAAAATCCTTCTCCCACATTCTAAACACCCCAAAGCTACGGGATTCACAAAAACTAGTAGCCCGAGGTCCTCATTTGCGCCTTTTTGCTTCCATTTGTTGCATTTTGGTTCATCCCTACAAGTAAGTGCACTTTCCCTTAATTCTTTGGCTCTCCATTGATGTGTTTTAGTGCCTTAGTTGCTTAGTTTTTGCAAATTTCGTGAGGCAATGTATAGGTGAATTCATGCTTGTTTGTTGGAATTGGGGGGTTGTATGGGAGGGCCATGGGCCAATTGTGTACTCTGAAGCGAATGGGCATGTCGCATTGCCCCCGTGCCTCATTTTTTCATGCCTTAATGGCATTTGTGCATGATTTTGTGAAATTATGCTTGTGGAATGAATCGATGCATGTGTGGTTGCCATGTTTGAGTGTGTAGACTGTTTCTAGAAGCTAGAATAAGTGCCAAGAATATAACATAGGCCTAGCTTTTTGAGTCTTGAATGTAAAAATGCAAATGAGAACATGTTTGCAAAGTTCCCTTTTGACTAGCACATGGTTTGGGCTGCATCATGTTGAATATTTTGCGTTCAGATGGTGTGAAAATGTTTTTCACAATGTACATGTATATATATATATATATATACAGAATAGGTAGCAAGAGAAAATACCTTTAAAATAAAGCGTACATATGTTGAATAGGTAGCAAAATGCTTCTCAAAATGTGGATATATGATATGAAATTGTCTTTCCAAAATGTGAGTAGGTAGCATAAAAATTTCTCTTTAAATGAATGTGTATATGCGTGAATATATAGCATGAAAATGCCTTTTCAAGAATACAAAATATATGTGAATAAAATGTGGACATATAGCAAAAAATATATATATGCTTTTCAAAAAAATGTGAATAGGTAGGGAAATTCCTTTCAAAGATGCTAATAGTTAGCAAAAATCCCTTGCAAAACAATATGCATGTGTGTAGGTAGCAAAAATATATATATGTATGATAGGTTGGTTGCAAAAAATGCCTTGCAAAATGTATACATATGGAATCATGAAAATGCCTTGCAAAATGCATATATATGTGAGTCATAAAAATGCCGCTCAAGATGTGAGTAGGTAGAATAGAAAGAATACCTTTCAAACAAATATGTATACATGTGGGTGCATATCATGGAAATGCCTTGCAAAATGTATATATGTATATAAATATGTATCATGAAAATGCCAAAAAATGTGTGTGCGTATGTATATGGTTATGTAGCACCAAAAATTCTTTTCAAAATGTAGGTATATGTCATAAAATGCCTTTCACCAAGATATATGTATGTGCATGTATATAGATGTGAATCATAAAATGGCACGCATCAATGCGTAAGTTTTATAATTACACGTTGACGTTTGCGATGTTAGAAAGAAGTGTGCAAGGGTGCACCATTTTAGTTTGATTGGCCTTTATTGTGATAAATTGATATTTCTTGTAAACTAACTTTATAAATGTGTCCTTGCAAGAAATGGCTCGAAAGAAGCTCCCAGCCAATAGGTCCAGGAAGGATGCCACTGGAGAGGGTTCTAGTGCGGCCCCATAGGCAGATGAGGACTTTAATAGACACTGGTTTTGAAGTGCGGAACACCAGCAATGGTTTGAGGCCATTAAAGGCTGGTCGTTCCTCATAGAGGCAAGTCTAGCTGAGGGATGAGGAGTATGTTGAGTTCCAAGAGGAGATAGCCTGGAGGCAATGGGCCCAGCTTGCATCACCCATGACTAAGTTCAATCCAGAGATAGTCATGGAGTTTTATGCTAACGCCTGGCCTACAGAAGAAGGAGTCAGAGACATGCGCTCTTAGGTGAGGGGCTAGTGGATTCCTTTAGATGAGCATGCCATCAATCAGTTTCTTGGGCATCCACTGGTCTTGGAAGAAGGCCAGCATTGCGAGTTCAGCCAGAGAAGGAGTCAGGCTTTCGACTTTGATGAGGAGGCTATAAGTCATTGGCTATGCGTTCCGAGGCAGAACTTTGCCCGGAGCGTAACGGGGAGACGGGTGCAGATCATGCACACTAGCATGACCACCATCATGCAAATCTGGATGAATTGCTGCTTAGCAACATTCTCCCCAATGACCATAACTCAGACCTCCCCCTGCCGAAGTGTCAGTTGGTTTATGCCATCCTAACTCAGGTGAGTGTCCACGTCGCCCAGCTGATCTCTGATTCTATTTACCAGTTTGCAGGGATTACGCCTCCGAGACACCCAGTGAACTCGAAGAAGTCCAACAGGGCCCTGGGGTTTCCTGCTCTGATTACACGCCTCTACCAGTTCTATGGAGTGGTGATCACCCCCACCAAGCTCATTTGGCCTCCCATTAGTAGGGACTTCATCGAGAAGTACTGCATACCTAGGCAGGTGCAGGGTCAAGCGCCGAAGCAGCCAGTTGCAGATGTGCCCTCGTCGCCTCTAGAGGAGGTACCATCTCTGAGGTCCATCTCCGATCACTTGTGGAGAATAGAACTTCAGATGCACAGGTACATGCAACACGTGACAAGCCAGCAGGTAGCTAATCACAAGGGGCAGGTGCAGCTGAATGAGAAATTTTACCGTTACAACATGCACCAGCAGAGTCAGGACTCCAATCCTTTCCCTTGGCCTACCCCCGAATAGTTTGGGGCCACGGTGGCCTGGCCCGGCCTGGAGACGAGACCGATTTTGAGACATGGGTAGGACTCGTAGGGGCCCCTAGGGATGATGGAGAAGCTCAGGAGGATGACGACATGGCTGACGTGTTGGATTTCTTCACTTAAGGAGGTAGAGTTGCACGGCCAGGGCCACCGAAAATTGTGATTTTATTTTTATTTGATGTTATTTCTTTCAATTGTTATTTTTTTATTTCATTATGATAAAACTGAACTAGGTGTTGTTATTTCATTGTGATAAGAGTGAACTGGGTGTTATTGCTTTCAGTTGTTATTTCATTGTGGTAAAACTGAACTTGATATTATTGCTTTTAGTCATTTTTTATCTCATTTTGACTAATTTTAACGCTTTTAGCATATTGTCATATGTACTTTGCGATGGTTTGTCTGAAAGTCAAAGAAAAATAAGGGGTCTTGTGTATTTTCATTCGCACACCTTTTATTCCTTTAGATAAAGTGTAATCTCGGATACCAACTTTCCCTGGGTTACAAACCTTTTCTAAAACAAATTTTGCTTGAAATAAATTGATTGAAAGAAAAAGCTAAGAGAAAGAAAACTAAAAAAGCCAACACGCTTTTGAAAGAAAATGACCGCCAGTTCACGGGTCGGAGCACAGAAAGATTTTTGAAAAAAAATGTGTGCACCTGAAGGGTGAATGCAACGAAAGATTTTCCTGAAGGCCTAAATGGACTTGGATGTGTGCGTAACTTGATAAAAGAGCATTATTTAGAAACACTGGTTTGACTTGAACGAGGGAAAACAAACCTTAAGCCTTACTGTTTATATGGCCACAAAGCTGTATGAGTGTCCACATGGATGTATGCATGATCAGTTTTGCATAAATTTCTAATCATCATTGTCATATATGTGTCATGGAAATGATTTGGGGCATTCCCTTATTCTTCAACCGCTGGCTAAACAAATATATCGACATGCATCATGTCCCACCATCCGTCGGCCTTGAGCCAAACCTCAACATTTTGGCCATAACCTTGACCTAGGATGGAAATTTCCAACCTTACCATTGGAAGAAAGAACATAAGGATCTTCCCAAAAAAAAGGGACTTCTTTTACCTTGGGTTATAAATGTGCTTCAAAAGAAAAGAAAAGAAAAAGGAAAGGAAGAAAGTCAACCAATCAAAGATTGGAGAAAAGCAGAAAAGAAAGAAAAATATAGAAAAGAAAAAATAATACGATGACATGGTTAAAACTTGGTTAAAAGCAAAAAGAAGGGAAATAGTAACAATAACTTGGTTAAAACCCGAGGGATGCATGAAGCAATCACCTTCTTAGTTACCAACCAAATCTTTGTGTCCACTCGTGCTCCGTGCCGAACCAAAGAGAAAAAAAAAGGAAAAGGAAAAAACAGGAAAAGGTAAAGGCCAAAACACCCAAAAGCCAAAGTTCCCACCAAAATCTAGCTTTCAAAAAGTCCTATTGATCCATGATTATGCATATTATCTTTGATTTGATAGGAATTGACTTGCCAAGTCAAATCATGCCATGTTAATGGTTCGAAATTAGGATGAAACACTTGCCTATGTAAGATTTTATACACTATGAGCGATTTTCCTCTATTTTCAATTGGACCCAGTGCTTTCTTCTAATGTTCTTTTAAAGATGAAATGCAAATGTCCTAAATCTCATTTGTGGTTATGGGAAATTCTATCAACATGTTTTCCTTCCCCAGTAGTCACATTGTTTTTCGTCAAAAATATATGTTGCTCTGATCGGTCTAGAGGTTTGTTTCTTTGCTAAGCGTGTTCGCGCTTTAGTGAAAGGCATGCGAAGACAAATTATGGTCATCCGCTTCCTTCGCCATCTAGAGACAATCACGTCCGATGGCGCGCAGAGACAAATTATGGTCGTCCATTTCCTTTGCCATCCAGAGACAATCAAGTATGTTGGCACGCGGAGACAAATTATGGTCATTCGCTTTCCTTTACCATCCAGAGTTTTTCATTCTAGCAAACATGGGATCGAATCAAGCACCCTCTTTTAAGAAAAGGTTCTATCATATCAAAATCAAAAGCCTAGGAGGCTGGTTTGCAAGAGCTAGGGCAACGGATGGGTCAACTCCAGCGTCAAGCCTTCCGCAAGATATATGGAAAGATCTGTGATTTGGCTATGATATAAGTGTCTGCTGAAGCCATTGCATCCCTCGCTAAATATTACGACCAGCCGCTAAGGTTCTTTATGTTTGGGGACTTTCAATTAGTACCAACCGTAGAAGAATTTGAAGGGATCTTGGGATGCCCGCTAGGAGGAAGGAATCCGTATCTGTTTTCTGGGTTATACCCCTCCATGGCAAGAATAGCCATAGAGGTCAAACTCTCAACCCACGAAATGGACCAAGTAAAACAAAACAGAAATAGGGTGGTTGGGATACCAAAGAAGCACTTGGAAGAGAAAGCGAAAGCTTTGGCGGATAAAGGTCAATGGGCTACATTCATTGATGTTTTAGTGTTATTGGTGTTCGGAGTCATCCTCTTTCTAAATGTGGATGGGCTATTGGATCTAGCAGCGACCGATGCTTTCCTTACTTATCACCACAGCAAGGAAAGTCCAGTTGTTGTTGTTTTGGCTGACGTCTATGAAGCATTTGATCGGAGATGCGAGAAGAGCAGCGCAAGGGTTGTCTGTTGCACACCCGCTCTTAATGTATGGCTGGTCTCTCACATCTTTCGTCATGAAAGTAGACCCATCTGTCCCCTACAAGGTTACCGCATGTGTGTCGAGAATGGGAAAGCAAATTGGGTAGGGGCATCTGTTAATTGGTTCCCCCGATGGAAGGAAGGAGGGGAAGAAGTTTTGTCTTCATGTGAAGGGTTCCCAAGCGTCCCCTTGATGGGAATGATGGGTTGTATCAATTATAATCTCGTACTTTCCATAAGACAGTTAGGTTATTCCATGAGAGGAGCGCCATCAGAAGAGAGTACCACGTCTTTCATCGCACGAGGCTTCAGTGACCCCAATGCAAAAACACTTCAAAGAGTCCGGAAGGCATGTAACGCGGTGCAAAGAAAGGATAAGGAGCTCAGAGGAAGCAGCAATGGGATCATCGGCAGTTATTATAAGTGGCTAAAGGCTAGAACGCAAGAGATGAATTGGCTCCTAAGGCTAAAGATTTCAAGTAAGGAAGAGGTTGAAACCCTTGAGGAGAGCGAAGAGGTGCAAGCCTTGAAGGCGAATCTTGAAAGAACCCAAGTGGTCAAGGAAAAGTTCAAGACAAAAGCCATCAAGGTCAGGAAGGAATGTGACGAGCTGAGGGATGTCAACATGGCCACGACCGAAGCATTAGAATGACAAACGAAGAGGTCCGAAAAGGAAAAATGGGGTCGAAACAAGTTTCGAGGGGCTTTATGGGGCAGCAACAGCGAACTCAAGCTTCGAAGGGCCAAAAGAGACCAGTCAAGAATTGAAGGTATGGTATTAGAGGACAAGTTGAAGGCTTGTCAAAGGTTAAAGAAGAGCTTGTTCGAATAGTTGAGCAGGACAGAAGAGAACATGTGGGCTATCATTGACTAGTATAAACTGAAGCTAAATCTAGCTACAACCCATGAGCAAAGACTAGAGGACGAGTATGCAAAGGTATCGGTCCTGCAAGCGGAAAGGGAAGCAAGGGAGAGAGTGATAGATTCATTACACAGAGAAGCTATCATGTGGATGGATAGGTTTGCTTTCACTTTGAATGGAAGTCAAGAGCTCCCAAGATTGTTAGCCAAGGCAATGGCGAACGTGTACTCGGCTCCCAAGGAGGTTCATGGGTTGTTCGATTATTGTCAGCATATGATCAAGTTGATGTCCCACATAATTAGGAACCACTTAGGCATTTGTATTTAGGCTTTGACTTCAACAAGATATACAATATTGTGTCTTAATGAAAATGAGATTTGATTCAACACTATGTCTCTACTAAAACTTTTGCATGAGTCCAATACTTCGACAACTTATCATTGTCATGCATTCATGTTTAGTCCATTGTCACATTACTCATTGCATTTTGTTCTTTTAGTAGTTATAGTCTACAAGTAGACACCATAACCAAAAAAGACAAATAGGTTTTATGGCACCCCTATCAAACCCATGCTAAAACTAAAATCATGAGTGAGATAGAAGAAGTGAAAGAGCAAATGAAGGCCGATATGGAAGCCATGAAGGATCGGATGACCTCCATGATGGAGGCCACGTTAAGCATGAAACGGATGGTGGAAAACAACACGGTCGCTGTCGCCACCACCAGCACCGCCGCTGAGCCGGATTCAACCCATCCATCTTCCATAAACCAAGCAAACTAGCTGATCCCGGACATGGTGGGTCAAGAAGGAGAGGTGTTAAGAAGCACGAGCGGTCCCCACATGGGGAAAAATAGGAATGCTTTCCCCTATGGCTTACCCCCCAACTATACACAACCCAATGCCATGCACATGCCCAACGAGAACGCTAGCCACATTGTTCCCGTTCCCTTTGAACGCCAGCAACCCCAGCCTATAGGGGACACTCGTGAAGAGCCTCGGGATCATGCTCAGGTGACCTTGAACCATACCCTACGTTTGCCACTGAGGGACCAGCGTATAGTGGTATGCCTCAGCCTAATGCCACAAGGGCTCCTCAACATCACCCGTTGCAACCCCTGCATTTCTCGGTAAGGAGACTGCCTCTAGTAGTGGAAGGAAGGGAGAAATTGGATCTCATCGAGGAGAGGCTACGGGCCATCGAAGGGACTGGTCATTACTCGTTTGCCGACATGGTAGAGTTATGTTTGGTGCCTGACGTCGTTATCCCCTCTAGCTTCACAGATTTGGTATTTGCGGGCGAGAGGATCGAGGTAGGCTTGAGAAGGGGAAAGTTCGATAATGCCACTCTTGGCAGCACGAGCAATAGGAGATTCAGAGCAAGTGGGGCCAAGAAGAAGGAAGGAGATACCCACGCTATGACTTCAGCTCCTACTTGGCCTAAATCCCAACAAACCCCTCACAACACTTACCAATATTCCCCACACCAACCAAGATTTTCCGCCCATGTCAAAAACCCTTCCAATCCGGTGCCCGTCCAGCAAAGAGTGCCCACTCAACGCAAAGGCCTCCCACACAATCTCACCCCGTCAACAACTCCAATCCCAGCACAAGCGCCAATCCAGGAAGGAATTTTCTAGTAAAGAAGCTTGTGGAATTCACCCCGATCCTGATGTCATATATTGACTTGCTACCATCCTTGATCACCAACCAGATGGTAGTGATGAACCCCAGGAAGATCTACCAATCTCCATTCCCTCGATGGTACAATCCAAACACAACCTGTGTTTATCATGGAGGTGTCCCGGGGCATTCAATAGAATAATGTGTGGCTTTCAAACACAAGGTCCATTGTTTGATTGACGCGGGGTGGCTGACATTTCAAGATGACATCCCAAATGTAAGGACAAATCCTATTGCCAGTCATGGGATCGGCGGTTAATGCAGTGGAGGAATGTGGACCTCGGGGCCGAAGCGGATGGAAGATGTGTTAACCTCTAGGAGGTTCATATTAGAGGTGTTGCACGAAGCGGGCATGATTTGCCTTGTCGGGGGTAAGGGAGATTCTTGTTTGATACATCTGGGAGTGTCACACGATGTAGAGGCATGCTCAGTGGCAGAGGACCTGCTACAGGGTTTGATGGACAAAGGCCTGATTGGGGTTTATGGCACGAGAAAGGAGGGAAAGGATGTGTGCATGGAATCAGTCGATAAGAGCCCGAGCAAACCCAAGCAATTGGTGATCCACTTCACCAGGGATGTTGCCATGCATATGCCCTGAGGCTTCCAACCTATCCCAGTCAAGAAACCTGCACTGTTCCCCTACAAAAGTGACAAGGCGGTACCATGGAGGTACACCACACAAGGACCCGATGAAAGGAAGGACGCGTCCGTTATACACGCTAAAGATGATCTATCCTTCGCTAAGGTCACTAACATCTTTGGCACAAGTAGCATGACCCGTAGCGGGCAGATCTTCGTGGCACCCGAACTATTGGTGCCATCCAAGGACCCAAGGGGGAAGGCAAAGGCGGGCATGGAAGAGAGCGATAAGGCAGACTTGTTCGACGGCCGGCAAGTGCACCAGATCGAGCAAGTAGTATAAAATGGTAAGAATTGAGTATCAAACTCTCGGGGAACTTGTGTTACTTGGTAAAGTTGTGGTTCAGTAAATAAGTGCCTTTTGATGAAAGTTTGGTGCGTGGTATGGACAAGTATGTAAACTAAACTATTCAACAGAAAATCACGTGAGTAGTGGTGTGTGAAGACAGATAAAGAACATGTTGGTCTTCCTACTGGATAACTGGTGTTACTAATGATGTTCTCTACCTAACAATGTTTCTGTGTTCTATGTTGTCTCCTGGACTGCTAAACTCCGATGTCTCGTGCATGTTTAGCCTAATCCTAATCAAGTATCATCCTCAGATCTCTCTTGTTGGACTAAACTTGACCAGGACTGCATTAAGACATGCATACCAAGAACTAGACTACCATACCTCGATCCCTCGTGAAAATACGATAAACTAGCCTCGTCCTATCAATTTCTAAGGATCAAATCATTTCCCAATGTTGAATGACCCTAACTGAGCATGCATCTACGTGATTAAGGCAAAAGCATACTAAAAATGAAGTACTGATAGCACAGAGAACACATGCAACCATAGGAGTTAAAAAATATAAACATAACAACAAATAATCAATTTTTTTGCAAAAAAAAATAGGGTTAAGCTCGCCTGGGCGAGCATGTCGGACGTGGTTTTTTAAAAGAGGAGGGGTGAAGCCATTTCTTCACCAAACTTTCAAAAAACGCCAAGTGCCTACGGTGGTGCTCCAGTCTAGCAACCTCGAGCCTCCATTAGTGTGTTTTTGCCATCATTTTTGCACTCTTGTTCATTTTCTACAAGTAAGTACCACTTCCCTTCAAGTTTAGGCTTTCCATGGTGGTATTTTGGTGCTCTAGTTGTCTATTTTTTGCAAACTTTGTGAGACAATTTATGTGTGAATCCATAGTTGTTTTCTTTGTTTGGGGGGGTGTATGGGATGGCCATAGGCCTATCTTGAAATTTTGGTATGAATTGGCATGTCATATTGCTCCCATTCCTCATTTTTTTCATGCTTGAACATGCGCCCACCAACTGTTCAGTGAAATGTCTCAATGGCCTTTGCATGTGATATTGTAAAGTTTGAATTGTGGAATGAATTTGTGCATGTATGGCTGCCATTTGGGGTGTGTGGAAAGCTTAAGATATTATAATAAAATGCCAAGAGCGTGACTTAGGCCTAGGGATCTAAGTTTTTTTTGTCTTGGATGCAAAAATGCATGGGTTGCATGAATATGATAGCATGTTTGTTTGGATTTTAGACTAACATTTGAACTTGTTGTATCATGGTGGGCACCTTGCATATAGGTAGCATAAAATGCCTTCCAATACACATACACACACACACACATGGATATATGTCATAAAATACTTTTCAAAATATATATATGCATGGATATACATCATAAAATGCCTTTCAATATATATATATATATATCATAAAATGCCTTGCGAAAAAAATATGTATATATGCATGTATATAGATATATATCATAAAATAGCACATGCACCAATGTGTGATTGTTGTCTAAATGCACGTGACACTTGCATTTGGTGGAAAGAAATGCGCACCTTTCAAGTTTGTTTGGTTTTTGTTGTGATGATTGGTATTTCATGAAAATTAACTTTGCAAATGTATCCTCACAGGAAATGGCACCAAGGAAGCTCCCAGCTAAGAGGGCAAGGAAAGATGCCACCGGAGAAGGTTCTAGTGCAGCCCCATAGGTGGATGTGGAGTTCGACGGACATAGGTACCGAAGTGAGGAACACCAGCACCGATTTGAGGCAATTAAGGGCTGGTCGTTCCTCAAGGTTAGGCAAGTCCAATTGAGGGACGGAGAGTATGCCGAGTTTCAGGAGGAAGTTTCTAGGAGGCAATGGACTCAGGTTGCGGCACTCATGGCTAAGTATGATCTCGAAATAGTCATGGAGTTTTACGGAAATGCCTAGCCCGTGGAGAAAGGAGTCAGAGACAAGCGCTCCTGGGTGAGGGGCCAATGGATCCCCTTCGATGAGGATGTCATTAATCAGTTCCTGGGTGAGTGTCCATAAATTTGGATGATGTTGCTACTCAGCAACATCCTCCCCAACAACCATAATTCTGACCTCCCCCTGCCGAAGTGCCAGCTGATCTATGCCATCCTGACCTAGGTGAGTGTCCATGTAGCCCAGCTAATCTCAGACGCTATATATCAATTTGCAGGGATCACACCTCCTAAACACCCAGTGGACTCGGAGAAATCCAACAAGGCCCTGGGGTTTCCTGCTATGATCATGGGCCTTTGCCAATTCTATGGAGTGCTAGTCACTCCCACCAAGCTTATTCGGTCTCTCATCAATAGGGCCTTCACAGAGAAATATTGCATGCTTATGTAGGCACTGCAGCAGCAGGAGGGCCAACAATAGCCAGCTGCAGGTGCACTGCCGCCACCTCTACAGGAAACACCATCCCTGGAGTCCATTGTCACTCACCTATGGAGGATAGAGCTCCGGATGCACACGTACATGCAGCATGTGACTAGCCAGCAGGCGGCTAATCACAAGGGTCAGGTGCAGCTGAATGAGACCTTCTACCAGTACACACCAGGAGAGCCAGGACACTAGTCCTTTCCCATGGCCTACCCCCGAGTAGTTCGGGGCCACAATTGCATGGCCTGGAGATGAGCTCAATTTTGAAATAGGGGCAAGACCCACAGGGGCCCCTAGGGACGATGATAGAGCTCTGGAGGATGATGAATTAGATTTTATCTGTTGTCTCATTTCGATAGGACTGGACTCTATGTTATCTGATGCAATCCTACCCCGCAAGGGCATTGGATAGAAAACTCCAAGTAGATTGGGCCAGAGATGCAAGAGAAGGCCCTTGGGTTCTTATAAGCCTTAGGGTAGATTTCTGGCCCATGGGCTAAGTACGAGCCCACTTATCTTTGTAAATATTAGATTAAGGTTTCATTATTTTTGGGCCTTGTATTTAGGGCTCCATAATGTAGGTAGGGTACCCTAGAAATATAGGATTTTTCAGCCCTTGTATTTTAGGGCACCTAGACTAGCTTTTGTATTAGGGGTAGTTTTGTAATTTCACATGCACTAAGTGGATATTTGATGTGTGTGGTTGGAAATAAATTTAATTGAATTGGTAGAAGCCCAATCCAATTAAATTTTAGAGGGGGAGGTGAGCATTTGCTTACTACACCCCATTGCCACATCATATAGTCACACTTTGTGCATGTCCTTCATGATTTTCATGCCTCATGACACCTAAGCACACTTAGTGGAGAATCTTGGAATTGATCTTGGATTAGTGGGCTGAACCATAACTAAAATTCACTAATCATAATTAGTGAAATTTTGGCTCCAAAGTTTGGCTCCACAAATTCAATTTCAAATTCAAGTGAAATTTGAATTTCCCTCCAATTTTGTGTGACACTTAGGCTATAAATAGAGGCCATGTGTGTGCATTTTTTTCAACTTTGATCATTTGAATATTAAACTTCAGATTTCAAAGCTCATTTAGAGCACAAAATTTCGTGCTCTTCTCTCCCTCTCCCTTCATTCATCTCCTTCTTCCTCCAAGCTCTTATCCATGGCCTCCTATGGTGGTGAGCTTCTTTTAGACTCATCTTCTCCTTGAAGTGGCATCTCCTCTCTCTCTTCCTTTCTCCATTCCGCTGCCATTCATCTTCCAAGAAGCAAAGGAATCCATTGATGAAGAAGATCCTAGGCCTACAAGCTCCCATGGAGCTTGCATCATTATCGCTTTTAGTTTTATTTGTTACCTCGTTTCGATAAAAATTGTTGGATCAAGTGGCCTCAGAATAATTAAGAAGGTGGAGTTGAATTAATTATTCCTAAACCTTTACTAATTAAAAAATTACTCTTCTAAGGCTTTTACTTATGTTGTTAAGAGAATATGGAGTAGAAGAGAAACTTAACAGAAAGTAAAAGCGGAAATTAAATGCACAGCGGAAAGTAAAAGAGTAGGGAAGAAGGAAACAAACACAAGAGTTTTTATACTAGTTCGGCAACAACCCGTGCCTACATCCAGTCCCCAAGCGACCTGCGGTCCTTGAGATTTCTTTCAACCTTGTAAAAATCCTTTTACAAGCAAAGATCCACAAGGGATGTACCCTCCCTTTTTCTCTTTGAAACCCTAGTGGATGTACCCTCCTTTAGAACTGATCCACAAGAGATGTACCCTCTCTTGTTCTCAGTCAAACTCAAGTAGATGTACCCTCTACTTGTACCACAAAGGATGTACCCTCCAATGTGTTGAGACAAAGATCTCAGGCTGTTAAACCTTTGATACTTTGTGAATGGGGATACAAAAGAATTCTCAGGCGGTTAGTCCTTTGAACACTTTTGTATTAGGGAATGGGAAGAATCAAAAGAATTTTTAGACTGTGTCGTTTTGAATTCTTTGACAAGGGAGAAGGGAGACACAAAAGAATTCAGGCGTTTAGTCCTTTGTTCTTTTAAAAAAGGGAGAAGAGAGACACAAAAAGAATTCAGGCGGTTAGTCCTTGGCAAATTCTTTTTGGCAAAGGGAGAAGAGAATGAAGAGGATGAATAGCACAAGTTTTCAAGGTTTAGAAAACCAGAAAACTTCAGAAAGCTTTTGGTACAAAGAAGAAGAAGAAGTTCAAAGAGATTCAAGGCTTGTAAAGGATTGATTGAATAAGTGTAAAAGTGTATTGAAAAGCAATCAAAGCCTTGCTTTTATAGACTCTTCATGTCTGGCCAAGAGGACCATTTAGAAGAGTTATAACTTTTAGAAAAACTAATTTGAAAAAGTCAAAAACCTTTTGAAGAGTTACATCTTTTGATTTATTCAGAAACAAACACTAGTAATCGATTACCAAATTAGTGTAATCGATTACACAAAGCTTTTATGTGAAAGGATGTGACTCTTCACATTTGAATTTGAATTTCAACGTTCAAAGGCACTGGTAATCGATTACCAAAACATTGTAATCGATTACAGCTTTTTGAAATTAATTGGAATGTTGTAAATTCAATTTAAAAACTTTTTCAAATCCATTTTGCTACTGGTAATCGATTACAACAATATGGTAATCGATTACCAGAGAGTAAAAACTCTTTGGTAAACATGTTTTGAGAAAAACCATGTGCTATTGAATTTTTGAGAAAAACCTTTTCATACTTATCTTGATTAAGCCTTCTCTTGATTCTTGAATCTTGAATCTTGAATCTTGATCTTGATTCTTGAGATCTTGAACCTTGAATCTTGATTCTTGATTCTAAACTTTCTTCTTGAGTCTTGAATTCTTCTTGATTCTTATCTTGAACTCTTGAATTGTTCTTGATTCACTTGAGTTGTTCTTTGATTGATCTTTGAGCTTTTTGTCATCACCTTTGTCATCATCTTTTGTTATCATCATTGTTATCATCAAAACACCTTTGAATCACCTTTGATTCTCCATGAAGCTTTGCTTCTACAAAACTGACTCTATGTTATCGCTTTCAGCTTTTGTTATCTCATTGTGGTGAACTTTGTTGCTTCTAGCGTATTGTCGTACTATTGCATTGTGATGGTTTGTTTGAATAAAGAAAACAAAAAAAGTCTTGTGTATTGGTTTCTTTTTGTTCACATGCCTTTTGTTCCTTTGGTAAAGTGTAGTCTTAGGTAACAATTTTGCCTAGGTTACAAACTTTTTCTAAAAAAAACTAACTAAAAAAAACTAAGAAATAAAACTAAAAAGCCAACGCCCTTTTGAAAAAAATGATGACCGCCAGTTTTCCTTAGAAAATTCACGGATCAAAACACAAAAAGGTTTTTGAAAAAAAAAAAAGTGCACCTGAAGGGTGAACGCAATGAAAGACTTTCCCGAAATGCCTAAATGGACTCAGATGTGTGCATGACTTAATAAAAAGAGCAGTTTTTGAAACACTGGTATGATTGAATGGGAAAATAAACCCTAAGCATTAGTGTTTACGTGGCCACAAAAGCCTTATTGTTTATTACTTTCTTTTATATATTTTCTTTTTTAATTCTATTTTTCTCTTTCTGTAACTCAAATCCACCCCTAAACTATTCTTGATATAATTATGCATTTGGCTCTTATAATTATATAATTTTTAGGTTTTAGTCCTTACACTGAAAATTACTTATTTTAGTTCCTAAATATACACACTTTTAAATTTGTATTAGTATATCGGTTGATATTCGACCATCCGAATAGCCAAATAGCCCTCTTTGACCAGCAGTTATGGCATACCTGTTGGAAAGGCATTCGGCCAACCAAATAGCCTTACAACCCTTGGAGGCCAAAAGGACCCTTTTTTGTACATATGAGGTATTCAGTTGACCGAACACTCGGGCACCCACCTTTGCGCACAAATTAACTTGTAGACCCATAAATGGTTAGTGACACATCCCTATACCCTTACTTGAGAGTCTCTAGCCTATGAGGTCCTAAGTATTCGATTAGTCAAACTCTCGGGTGCCTATTAGTAAGTATTAATAGAAGGAGATAAAGTGACAGAGGCATCTATTGACCCTTCAACCAGTTGAATAGTCGAACACCCTATTTGAGTGGTTGAATAGTTGAATACTTAGTGAAAGGACAGTACGCCTTTTATGTAATTAACTATGGCTTAAACCACAATTAGAATCATATTGGAAATTAGTGCCATAAAATAAATTTAACAAAGGATTAGCTAAAATGATAATCATCCACAAAAGGCCATAGGTCCAATGTCCATTAAGGTATTTATAAATAAGAACAAGATTCCCTAAGTAACACATTGTTGATTCACATTTATTGCATTCTTTCATTATTGTTGTGTGTCGTGTCTTGACTTGCATTGGAGTGTCTTTTATAGGTACTCTACCCTCTAGAGGACCAAACAACCGAATACATGGATTTATTTTATAGAACTAAGGTTAGCGGATAAAATATTTTTAGATTTACAAAAAAATCTTTCTCATAAGATAAAAGGTATCACATAACTTTAATGTTTTCATAGTCACAGCATAGAAAAATAATAATAATTTAAAATACATTGGCTCTCTAAAGGTCAATTAGAATCCACAACTAAGCTACTAAAATTAAAAGGCATAAGTCCAAAGAGGAAATAAATATAAGTCTAGCCCCAATGTCACAACCTATCAAAGCATTTACAACCCATCAAGAAAAAATAGAATAAACATATTCTAAATTGAGGTTCAAGCCTCTCTCCAAAAGGCATACTCAACATGGTATTAAATCTCAACTGCAAATGGTAGTCAACCTAAAGATAAACAAAAAAGAAAGACAGGGGAGTGAGATACATCTCATCACAAATAAGAAAGTTAGGATTTAAAAACAATGTATCATTACACATGCAAACATTTTTACCATATATAGTCACACAATCATGTACATTCTCATAAACACATGCATTATGAAGCAAATTTATCTTAAGACTCTAGATGCATATGGTATTGGTAAAACACTTGAGAAAGAAGCCTAGTAGGGCATGCAATTGACAAATTTCCAACCCATGGGAAACCCGACAACACACTCTCACTAAGACGAGATTGTCGATGGCGTGTAGGGTTACCCAATCTTGCAAGGATACTCTAACTCATGGGATCAGCATCAGTCACATAGAAATTCTAAATCGAATAACACCCCTAATGAAAGATTCATACTTCAACTCATTCATGCTCTCCCTGCTTAGCTCAACAACATCCCTCGAAAAACAACATGATATGATACATGACACACAAGACATCCATGACGTTTTCACACTATCATAACATGATGGTCTCTACTCCACATGAACTCAAACCACATACTTGTTATTACTACACATTACCAAGACATCACTTGATTCACCTCATGTACATATACACATTTTGATAACAATCATAGCAATGTTCCCAAAACACAACACATACAAATATAAACCAAATTAAACCATAGTGTTTTCAAACTCCAAGAAATTTTTAGCAACAATACCATAGTAACACTATATTATCATAAACATCAATTTATAACAATATAAATAAATATCTCATTCATATATAACTTAAATATATAGTTGTATAAATAAATAAGTGTAGCCTAAAAATTCTAGATCATGAATTCCAAGAATGAATTATAACATGCGTTTATTATAAATAAACATGTTATGTGCTACACATGTAACGATACGGTATTGTTCTAAAATACTATAGCATACATAATTCTATTATAGTCCTATCATGCACATACAAGAATATATATATATATATATATATATATATATATATATATATACATATATGATTTTTTTATTTTCCACACACAATACATACAATTACATTGTTCAAATATTCTCCAAGATTTCATCGCCAAATCAACATGTCCTTAGAAAAGAGCCAGATATTATCAGTGAACATAACTATAAGTTTCAAAAAAAAGTCCCCTTCAAGGGAAACATATATACATAACAACCCAAAACACTATACTAAGGTTGTAAGTTGGTCCCTTCTAAAATTATATGCATAACTAGCAAAAAGAAGGAATTGATTCCTAGTTTATCGTTCAATTTTATGTCTTCAAGAAACAACGTGATCTCCTGCAACATCAGCATCATCTTCTCATGTATCAACCACGATCATCACAATCATACAACATAACACAAACACAAAAGTAAGGGTAAGCTTAAATGAAAGAATCATACCAAATCAATTCTAGCCAAAAGGTAAAAGAATAATGAGATAGCTTAATTAAAAGAGAAGACTAAATAAATCATTCATTCCCAAATCAATTCAAGCATATGATATGATAATCTCAATTTACACTTTAATCTCATATGCATATGCATCATGTAATGTTATGCGAACATGACTCCATAGAGATTCTTACAACTTTAGGGCGATCCTCGTAGGCCCCACCCTCTACCATGGTGCAAGTCTCTGACCATTCAGGGAGTCCCTTGAGCTGACCTTGTGAAGGTAGTGTACTTTTATTAAAATTAGACAAGTGTGGGTAATGAATGGCTTGCTTGTGTAAGGTTTGCATGACCTTACATTTATATGATTTTGCCCACTTGTCTAATCTATATGCTCATTCCTGTTAGACACCATAAAAACCCCCAACACCAGGTTGAGAGCCTACAAGCACTCTCAACTTACATTCCTACCTTATGCATATGACATGTATGCACAGGCCAATCATGTTCTACAAGTTCATTCTCATTTATAACACACACTTAAGAACCCATCTAGCAATTCCATAAGTTCAACAAGACTGTCTATAGTCTCACACATCATCATTTATTAGATCAAGCATGGTCCTAATATAGTTCTGGGTGTTCAAGTCATAACATTCTCATAATTTTTTTCAAGTTTTGTAATACCAAACATTCTATTTCTATGTTAATTTCACAATTAATCATATTCTTTATTGATAAGAGAAAACAACTATTAATTGTAATTTTGGAACTCTTTAGTCGAATCAAAAGAAGTGACAAACTAAAATTTTCGCTCAGCTAGCATTTTTGGTTAAGCCAAACTTATCTATCTCACTTTGCGAGTTAGTCTCACTTAGCAAGTTCTACTCTTTTTTATTATTTTTATCAATGAGGTTTGCTTGCTTAGTAAGAATGACTCGCTTGGCGAGTTTTATGAAACTTCCAAAAAAAATTTATAGGCGGTTTTGCTCGCTTAGAAAGAATGACTCGCTTAGCAAGACTTGTGAAATTCCTAAAATTTCCCAAAGTAGGGGGATTTGCTCACTTAGCCAGGATATCTCGCTCGGCGAGACTACAAGATTCTACAGATCACGAATTGGCACCAGAACAGAGCAACCCAACCCCCAAATCCACACCAAAACCAAATGATACCAAATCAACTTCAAAACTCAACATTCAACAACCAAGCATCACAATATCAACATCCAAACTCAGTACAAACAACAAATTACATAATCAATGCTTCCCTTACCTAAAATAGTCCCCTAGGTTTTCAAGCCCTTGAAGAAGGAAGCAAGGATGAGCTTAGTGAATTCTGAGTGAACCTCCTCAACTTGTGATCTAAGGCCTGCTCTTTGATCCTAGGCCAACATCAACGAAGTCTCACAACAAGATCCTCACACAACCCATAAAAGAGCTCATGCAAAAGAGAAGATGGGCTCAAGGGACCAAAAAAGAGAGGAATTTGTTACTCATCTACTGAAATCAAGCAAGGGACTTCTATGATTCAGAGAAAACAAGCTACCATTGCTCGGGGATTATCATGCAATGCAACTTTAGGGGAGAAAAGTTTTGAGCACAAAAAAGAGTGAGGAGAAAAAAGAAGAAGATGGAGATGATTTGAAGTGTTTAAATGTTGAAGGGGTTAAGGGAAGGGGTGACTGATATCACTTTCTTATCTCACCCCCCCCCCCCCCCCCTCCCCCCTTTTTACTATTACCACCCTTCAGCTACATGCATGTTTTTGTGCTTAAACCTTCGACTCGGAATCACCTCAGTCCATTAACAGTTACACAACACAAAAAAAAACATGTACATATAAAATCAACTAGTATTCCAATTAACATAATTACACACTCATATTTTTATCTTGCAATATTAAATAAATTAAACATTTAATAAAAAAATAAAAGCAGGGCATTACAACACACATGGCCATGAATTCATGTTTATAATCATCAACGTACACCAGTAGATAGAATATAAATTGATTAACCTTTTTCCTAATTTCAAGAATAATAATATAAAACACTATATAAAGTAATACTAATATTAAAACTAAAACAATCTCCCACTTTGTTATTCTTTCAACCAATCAAATTCAAATCATAATATAAAATAGCACTAATTTGAAATCATAGTTTTATATATATGCATTCACTTGTCTATACGCATGAAACAAATCCGCTAAAGCATTATTCACCAAGTGAATTCGACGCATACAGCCACGCAAGTTAGGAAACTCCAGAACTTGAATTAGTTGATAGTGCATATCAAACTGAAAACTGATCACTCAAATTACAGGTTGCGCGTGGCTATTTTGGTTTTGGCCAAATTCGGAAAAACAAACTGCAGCCACGAATACTTATCTTTCCTCTCAACACCATCAACGTGAATGAATATTGTTCAGTAACACCCAAGTATAGTCAAATTGCACAAGAATATCAAACATGGTCACAAGCGAAATATTTTTAAACTAGTTGGTAACCCGTGTATACGCACGGGCCATTCGCCAATTGATTTTCAATGAAAGAATTAAAAGAAAGGTATTGTAAAAAAAAAAGACTAACATTCATATTAAAGAGTTTTAGAACATAAGTATAAAGATAGTTTCAAATAAAAATAACTAAAATTGTCTGTCAAAATAACAAAATAGATTCAATAACAATGTTAAAACCTAATTTGTGTCGCTACCGTCCCAATCTTTTTGGCATTTAATAACAACTTCCCAAATTTTTTCATGACGCCTATAGTAGAACGACACCTCGCCTCTGTGGCTGAAATCACTTTCTTCAAGGAATTTATACCAAGGCTGAACCGTATACTTATCTGAGGTTACCACACGTGGCCCCATCATGGAGTGAGGCATTTGGTGAAAGAAGTGTTGTTTGGTTTATACTAACCAAATCTTGTTAGGCCGTTAGCAAAGAAAAATTTGCCCCTGTGTTGCCTGACTCGAATTTCATAGGTGGTCCCATCATATTTGAACTCAACAAATTCTGGATAATCTGTTTCCATTGCTGGTGATAAAACAAAAATTAACAAAGTTAAAAAACTAAATATTAAAAGATATAATTGTTCAACATGTAAATTAACATAACATTGTTTTAAAATGCAGAAAATACAAATTAAAATTTAGTCATTTTCGTTGTCTTTCAAATTTTTTTGTTTTCTAATAACCATTTTCCAAATTTTTTCGTAAGCCCTGTAGTAAAATGTGAGTTGGTCATTCGGAATTTATTTAGTATGCATGCTTATTTGTTTTGCAAGACAGAAGTAAAATGAGATACAATATGGAAATTAAAATAAATTTAACATCAATAATAATTTAATAGGTAGTATGGAAATTAAAATAGATTTAAAATGAGAGGCAGTATGGAATCTATTGGAAATCTCCTCCAAACACCATCACGTTACCTCCAAAGATTTTATCAAGACTGGACGTGGCCTTATTTCTTAGATTTTGATCAAGTGTTTCAAAACAAAATTTGTGAGCCATGGGGGCTTCATCCCAAATGATTAGGCTTGCTTCATTCAATAATTCAACTATACGCACGGGTCATTCGGTAATTTATTTAGTAAGCATCATAATTTTCGATTGCATCGTAGCAATAAAAGAAAATATAGCGACGAATGTATGCTACAAAAATAGAACCGAATATTTATAATGATATATTGTGATTTAAAATTAAAATATTGGATATGTATTTATGAGATGCGAAAGAAGAATTAATGAAATGCAAATTGAATTTGATCAATAGTAGATTGTAATCTTAGAAGCAAATAGAAAATAAAATGCAATTTTCTACAGCAAGTCAGTTTAAACTTAAGTTGAATAAATATTGTTAGTTGACTTTCTTAACTATTGTCTTTTTTTATCTAGCTTCATGATGTTAGAAATTAGAGAATTCTTAGAAGATATCAGTGTTTGAATTCTGATGATAAAAACTTATAGAAAACCACAAAATTACATACCTATACAAATTAAATTCATATTGTGTTATATATAGGTTTGCCCTATCATTTGTTTATTATATTCGAGACACTTTTTGTTTCATGTTCTACTTACAAATTAAATTTGCAGAATTTTGTCTTTAGTTTACAAAGTGAATTTGAGGGACTAAAAATAATAATTTTTTAGTCCTCCAAAATGAAATTGAGACACTAAAAGCAACATCTTGAAAATTGAGAGTACTAAAAAAATAGATTAATAATTGGAAGACCAAAACTTAAAATGTTTTATTTTAAGAAATTAACAACTCGTTGAATCATAATATATTTAGATTTATCTTGTGTTATTAAGAACTTCTCTTTCTTGTGGGTAGAGAAGTGCTTGTTGAGTTTTGTATTTCAAAAAAACATTTTTATAATTAAGACATTCTAAACTTATATATATTTTTGTTATTAATAATTTGAATATTCATTTGTTATTATTATTATTATTATTATTATTATTATTATTATTATGGCTCTAGCTGAAGGCCCTTTTTTATGTTGTGATGACAGGAGTTGCATGCTATAACGAAAATGGTTTCCTTTGTTATTACCACCTACACACACCAGGAACCTCAAAGAAAAATCTCAATGTTCACTCTCAGAATTACAATATAAAAAAGGGTCTTCAGCTAGAGTATAAATAATAATAATAATAATAATAATAATAACAACAACAACAACAACAATAATAACAATAAACGTGGCGGAGAAACGGGGAGAGAGAGGACATTTCCGATTATTAAGTGAAATTAAATGGGGAGTTGAAATCCGCCAACCAGGGAGTGACATATGTTCGAAACTTCATATGCAACGCGGCAATGGCAATGGCAACAAAACAAAACAGTGTAAAAAAAGGGAGGGGTAGAATGATCAAAAAACTGAAAAAAGTCTCACATTTCGCAACCTTAGATTTTCATCTTTCTTCATGTTGAAGGTTTCAAAACCCTGTGTGTGTTGCATTTTCTATTTTTTTATGGTCCTCTTGTCATATTCATCCTATTAGTTTGTGATTTTGGTTAGTGTTTTTTTTTTGTCTAGTTTTTTGTGTTTTGATTTTTGGGACAGGCTAGGGTTCGAGAAGCTTGTGTGTATACACGGGTCGTTACATTATGTAAAAAAAGTAGATATGAGACCTTGCATTATCTCATTTTTCTTATAGTATCTTCCTTAAAGAAAGGTTAATTTATTTTTCCTTAAAAGTACTTCCATATTAATATCACACATGTATTTATGATTACTTATCTAGTTATCCTCTTATGACACTAATCCAATGTTTAATGTAAAATACTAAAGAACACAAAGGGAAGGTGATGAGTTGAGGCTGAGGTCCCCTCTTCAACTAAAGTGATGAGGTATATTACCACAGAAAATCTCATTTTCGATCACCAGTCCTAATTGTTTTGATTATATGGAAAAATGGTAGGGTCATGGGAGAAGGGCACCACAAGTTTCACTTTCACGTGAATTGGTGTTCCAAAATGCAATTCAGTGTTGAAGTATAAAAAATTGAATATTAATAACTAAATAATGAAGAAAACAAAAAAAATTAGCGAAACTAAAAGGCTGAATATTTAACCTTAAATAATTGTTCAACATCTAAATTGACAAAACATTGTTTTAAAACCCAGAAAATGCAAATTAAAATTCAGTCACTATCGTTGCCACCCCAAATTTTTTTTCTTCTAATAACAATTTCCCAAATTTTGTCATGAGGCCTATAGTAGAATAAGAGCTCGACTCCATGACTGAAATCACCATGTGCAAGAAATTGGTACCATGGTTGGACAACGTACTTGGCACCAATGCCAATGTCAAGCATGACGACAATCCATTGCAATGGAGGGCCGAGCCTTCTTAAAACCATCATATGGAAACCACAGGAAGGAAGATGTATTGCTACAATAGGTGGAAGTCTATGCACATAAAATTGAACTGAAATTAATGTCTAGAAAAAATTTGGATAGTAACATAAATGTAGATAATGTCATCAGGGGCACCAAGCAGGCCTTGGGTAAGTTCAAGTGTCCAAACATGCATTTTGGATGTTGGTAGGGGTCTGCCGCATGATTGTTGATCCAGTGGAGGTCGAATATCCATTTTTAAAAAGCTGGTCTTATATTGAGCATTTTTTCAGGAAAAATGCATAATAGAGGAGAAACATTTAAATCAACATCACCATCCCTGCGCAAAGGAAAAAGATTTAATAATAAATATCTGTAGTCAAATTGGATAGCAAACTAATAAAATATTATTAAAAGATTAAAAAACACTGCATGATAATTCGGTTAAGAACTACTATTCCCAGCCTATTGACTCCATCAGCTGATTGTCCAATGTACTCATAGATTCATGGTCCCAGGGGCAAAGATTGATTAGAGTTAATAGAATTTGGTTGCCACTGCTTTGGATTGGACTTTTTATTGCACAAAACAAATAGGAAACATAAATAACAGGTTTAGCTCAGAATTGTAGTTAATCTCAGAAATGGTCTTGGACTCAGCTCTTGAAAGAAATACATCCTTTGACAATAATTGACTTGAAAGAATTGCTAACTAATATAGGATTATTTTTTTGACTTAACAAAGTAGTCAAACACTTGTATGTCATCATATTTTTCTCCTAAGCCAACATTTCCTAAACAACCTTTGTCATAGGGTAATTCAGATTTAGATTGATTAATACAATCTATATAGGAGTTCACACAGATTGGAATTAGCTGGTCAAATAGAAGGGTAACAATAATTAAATCCAAATCTAGTAATTGTTATTATAGGAATTAACATAGAAAGTTTGTATATAAAAAAAACCTATTTGAAAGGTAAGACCTGAAAATGAAGAGAAGCAAAGATTTATTATAGAAGACATAGTAAGGCCAATAGATACCACATTGTATAGAAGATATAGTATATGTTCACTAAATATAGTATAGGAGTAGAATATCAACATATCCAAGGATATCAGAAGTACCTTGGAATATACCTGAAGTATTTGGGTATGCTAGCAGCTTAACTAAATGACAAATCTGCTACTTTCAATTGAGGCAAAAAAATATAAGTTAGTCACATTTGTGTCCCAAATCTGCTATGGTACCTCTCTTGTCCTGTTGTGTCCCAAATCCAAAAATTACTTAGACACACTTTTTGCAAAACAAACTCCACCAGAAACTGATTCAAAGACAAAGATACAAAAAATCCAACCACGAATTGACAAAAAACCAAAAATCACAAGAAAGCATCAACAAAAAAATACCCAAAAAAGACTTACCAAACATGTAGTCCTTCAGAACTTGCAGGATAAAAAAAGAAAGTAAGAAAGTTCCAAAAAAAAATATGAAGGAAACATTGGTATTAGAATCACAAAAGTTAAAATGAAAAAGGGAAAAAATGGATGAGAACCACCACACCCACAACTTCTAGTTGTTGGATGAAAGCCATTTGATTTCTCATATGGAAAATATCAAGAAATCCATTAAATAAAATTGAGGGGAATTAAAAACAAAAACAAATACTAATCTTAGACATAAAAAACTGCCCAATTAAGAACAATAACTACTAAAGGAGTAAGTACTATAGCAGTGCAATTTGCTCCAAAGATATGTATAGTAGGAGGTTTAGACATAAAAGTTAAACATGTAGTTAAACTAACATGATGAAAATATTGATCTTAAGCCTGCTTTCAACTGCAATTTGGATGACAATGTTATTTCCCAAATAAGCTATACCTGTTCAAAAAAAGCAACAGACCAGTACCCCTGGGATCCTTCAGGAATCAATAAACAAAATGTCAAGAGTCTATTATGAACCATGGTCGTGGATAATATGGAGTTCAGCTAGCACAAAGCTACAAAGAAAACATTTGAGTACTGAATATGACAGTCATTATAGGGATGAGCAAGGAAACTAAATATAGAAGAGCCTAGACATTCATTAGAAGCAAAAGAAAATAATGATTTGGCCCAAAGAAACCAAACATATAAGAGAAAGAAAAACATGATAAAAATTACAACAAATGAAAGAAAAAAAGTTACCTTTTGTTGATATTGCACCTCTAGTTGCACATCCATCCAACGAAGCAATAATTTATTTTTCTGATTAGAAAACAAACTAAGAAACTATAGAAGAACAGAGCCTACATAATAATAATAATAATAATAATAATAATAATAATAATGAAACAAAACCAAAATATAAACATAAGGACATTCCTATGAGTACGGAAAATATAAGCAACTAAAATTTTGATTTCTTAATATCTACAAAAGATGAACCACTTCCCAAAGTGAATATTTTATTTAAGGAACCCAAAGAAACCAAACATACAATAGCAAAGTGGAATGTTGAAGTATCATAGTTTTGGGTATAAGGTTTTTAAGCCTATTCTACACATGCATTGAAATGTCATGTATGTCTGTCATTTGTAACATATAAGAGAAAGAAAACCATGATAAAAATGATAGAAAATGAAAGAAAAAAGAGTTACCTTTTGCTGATATTGCACCTTAACTTGCACATCCACTCAACAAAGCAACAATTTATTTTCTGATTAGAAAACAAACTAAGAAACTATAAAAGAACAAAGTCTACATAATAATAATAATAATAATAAAAATAATAATAATAAGAGATAGGAAATAATGTTTGGTTTTGTTTCATTATTATTATTATTATTATTATTATTATTATTATTATTATTATTATTATGTAGGCTCTGTTCTACTGTAGTTTATAAGTTTGTTTTTAAATCAGAAAATAAATAGAAAGGATTAGGGAAGAAAATAAATTGTAAGTCTAATATCTCAACTCTACAGAAAGTTTTTTTCATTATCTTGATTGCAACATCTTGTGGAATGAACCTTTAGCTTCACTGTACATTGGGACCCTGCATGAAGAAATTAATTACAAAATAAGAAATCAAAAACTTTTGTTTTGTTGGGTAATAAGCAGATCTCAGTATAAATTTTTTTTGTTAATAAGAAATCCCTATGCATTACATGCTTTCCATAGCAATATATAAGGGTTCAGGCCAATGATGCAACATACTGCCTCAGTCACAAAAGAAATATTAATTTGTCAGTCACTATGGAATTTTGTAAGCCACATACCACAGCATATGGAGAGAGGAAAAGAAGAAATATTGTTGTATGATATATACTTACAATAGTTACACACTTACAATAAGTTGTGGAAAAAAGTATTTTTTAATTGAGATTGATGCAATTAAATGTGGTTAACTAACTTTCTTAGTTAACACGAAATAGTGTTTTCCCTTAAATTTGAGACCGAAGGGAGTAGACCTTAATGCGTTTAATTTCATACATGTAATCAATTAGAATACATTCAAGATGATTTGGGTTAACAAAATATTTCCCACAATGCAACTTAGATTCTAGAAACCCAAAACCATTCAACCCTATCCATATATGCCACAGTTCATAGAAGTTCAATTTATATTACTAGACTAAAAGTTCCTAAAATCACATTGCAGAAATATGGTCAATTTAGTTTTTGATTGCTACAAAACATCTATGGTTGCAGGTTCAAAACTAATTCTATGTTGCTATATTTTCTTACTAGCTCAGGTGTAACAAAATATAATTAATTAGCCATGCATAAAAAGTAATACCACTTTTTTCTTTCTATTGTTTTTATCTACCCTAAATTTTGAATGAATGTGCTAGTTCCACATTTTAGGGTAAACGATAGTGTGTGCATATATACCACCTAAACAACTACATTGGGCAATCCCCCAAAGGAAAGAAAGAAGCTAATCCCCAATATTTACCTAGTTGACTGCATAGGACCTTTTTGGAGCACTGTCATCCTGTTCCAGTCCAAGATATTGCTCCCAAGCACCATATATATCCCTTCTGTAAACAATCAAACAGTGCAAATTTGTAATAACTTAATCATGTAGAAGTTAAACAATATGCCTAAATAGATTCCCTTGACCATGTAACACAAATGCAAACCTCCACTGGAAAGACAAACAACAGAAGGAAAAATATATCAATTCTGAAATAAAACTTGGTAGCTCTACACCCAGAAAGTAATTGAAACAGGGTTGAAACACAAATGGACCAGACTTTCACATAATAGTTTAATTTAACTACAATGCAGAAGAAGAGAAAACAAAATTTTAACATAATTAGTAAAATATGCATCAATCTCCCATAAAAAAGTTGACCAAGCTTTAAAAGGCCTAAAAAGTAGTGCTAGTGCAGATAATTGAATTAACACATACATACATACCTTTGAAAACTCCACATCTGGAACTTGTAACTTTTTCTGTATCCGCAATTTGACATCAGCTAATGTCTCACTCTCATATATAACAAATAAAAAAGGATCCCCAAAATTCTGATTTTGGTACTGTATATCATTTGGTTTAATGTCTACATTGACTAAACAAATGAAAAACTTGAAATTTAGGGGGGAAATGTTGAATCTCAAGTACCCATGAATGTGTTTTAGTCTATTTTCTGCGCTTGTTCTAAAAAATTGAAACTTTTTGGGGAAAAACTCCCCATCCAACAACACCCAGGCCATCAATCATAGTTGTGTGCGAATCAATTCCCGCCATTTGTGTTGAACACAACTCTACCAAGGTATTCTAAATTAACCTGCAAAATTAAGATGACAAAACTTTATTCAAAAAACAAATTTGAATCATGGGATGAAATTTTTTTTCGCTGCATGTAAAATTAAAAATATTCTATATCAACAAAATTAGTATTCACCATAAAACTAAATAGAGACAACATCTTATCAAGAAGAAGAATATAACGGTTCAGATTGATTTTGGTATTGTATATCATTATTCTATATCAGCAAAATTAGTATTCACCATAAAACTAAATAGAGATAACATCTTATCAAGAAGAATATAACAATTCAGATTGATTTTGGTACTATATATCATTTGCTTTAATGTCTACATTGACTAAACAAATAAAAAACTTGAAATTTAGGGGTAAAAATGTTGAATCTCAAGTACCCATAAATCTGTTTTAGTTTATTTTCTGCGCTTGTTCTAAAAAATTGAAACTTTTTGGGGTAAAAATAACAGAGAAAAACGATAAGCTAACATGCATGTAAGAAAGTATGCATGAAAACAGCACCGAAAGAGAAGCCCAACCTCGTCCAACACAAAAAAAACAAAAAACTAACATGCATGTAAGAAACCATACATGAAAACAGCACCGAAAAAGAAGGCAAACCTCGTTAATATCTGGAAAAATGAAGAAGAAAAACATCAATAACAGGAAGTCAAAAGTTACACATTTATAAAATAAAATACAACAACAAAGCTACCATTAAAAAATAGAACAGCAAAAGTACCATGAACAGAGAAAAACGATAAGCTAACATGCATGTAAGAAAGGATGCATGAAAACAGTACTGGAAGAGAAGCCAAACCTCGTCCAACACTGAAAAAACAAAAAACTAACATGCATGTAAGAAAGCATACATGAAAATAGCACCGAAAGAAAAGGCAAACCTCGTTTGTATCTGGAAAGATGAAGAAGAAAAACCCCAAACTGGAGCATGCATGATAGAAAAGATGGAAGCGATTAACCACACAAAAAAGCAAGAAGCAAACGGGAGCAGGTGCAAAGTGTGGTAAATTAGACACGTAACCACTCAAAGAAGCAAGAAGCAAATGGGAGCAGGTGCAGAGTTTGGGAAATCAGACACGTGTAAGAAGCAGGGGAGTGGGAAATGGAAGGGCTAAAAGACCAAAAAACCATGGAAATGGACAAGTGTCGCAGCTTTAGGTAAGAGCATTTTAGAATTTTCCAAGTACTTCTCTTTTATTAGTGTCATACCCTAATTTCGTCCGGGGATTATTACTTGATGACGTGCAATAAATGAAGTCTCGAGACGTCTCAGAAATCGAAAGGAAGCAGGCTTGCGTGATTCGTGAGATTCCGTAATGTGGCGGAAATCGAAAAGAGGTGTTTTTGCCCAATCCGTGAGTTTCCGTAACTTCTTCGAAAGCTAAAAAAGAGTAAATACATAATCCGTAAGGATTCGTAACCTTGCGGAAGGAAAATAGATATCGTTACGAAATTCGTAAAGTTTCGTAACGTTACGGAAAAAGAATTACAAAAAAATAGAAAGGGGGGTGCATTTAGTAAATAGGGGGTGTAAATAGCAACCAGGCCCACTTGGGCCCTCCAGAAGATTCGTCCAGAAGGCTGTTGCTTCTGGAGGAAGCAACCTTGCTCGCCTGGGTGAGCTGGGCGGCAAGCTTCTCCCCTATTTTGCTATAAATAGGGGATGAAGTGAAGAAGAAAAGGGTTCAGCCCCTTAGGCACTTCTCTCTCTTTCGAATTTGCTGAGGAAAATTAGTTCCGTGAAGAAAATCCAAGCCGAGGCGCTTCCGTAACGTTTCCGTGAGTAATTACGCGAAGATTCTCGACCGTTCTTCAAAGATTCATCGTTCGTTCTTAGTTTTCTTCAGTCTTCAACGGGTAAGTACCTCAAACCAAGCTTTTCAATTCACTCTATGTACCCGTGGTGGTCCACATTTTGTTTCATGTATTTTTATTCTCGTTTTCATTTACTTTTTATACCCCCTTTTGACGTGCTTAATCCATTTATTTAAGTCATTTCTCGTTTAATCTAAAAATAAAATAAATTTCCACCGATCGTTTGGATTGTATCATCCGTTAATTTTGGTTAAAATGAATTCCGACCGTTCGGTCGTGCCGTAACCACGTTGGAAATCAAAAAAGAGGTAAAATAATAATATAATAATCAAAAATGCCCTTTTAGTAAAATAAAAGCAAAAGATCAATCAGACGTTTTCTCTTTGGGATTTCTCATTCTTAATTGAATTGACTAAATAACTAAAGTGAAACTAAGGCTAAAATCAACTCGCCTAGTCAAGCTCGTCCACAAAAATAGGATTTTGAAAATTTATCATTTCTGTTTCTTACCAAGTAAAAATGGATCATTTTTAAGGTCCAACGCCTTAAAATGATCACCTTTCAAAGTAAAAGAATCACTTGTTTAACGCATAAGGAAGAACTACGTAGGTCTGATTTCCTCTCCAAAGGAGGGTACGTAGGAGCAAAAGCCCCGCTTTTGTCGACCTCAAAAAATAAAAAGAGATAAAAGTTAAGGTAACACAATTTCCACAATTCTAAAAGATAGGTTGTTGTCCTTTGAGACAAACGTGAGAGGTGCTAATACCTTCCTCAAGCGTAAATACAACTCCCGAACTTAGAATTTTCATTTTGACCAGTTTCCTTCGGTTTTTCCGACGTTTTCCACAAATAAACGTTGGTGGCGACTCTGCGCATCTTTCCTCCTTTGGAAAGCGCACCCGTGAGCCTCGCCCTCGCTCGCCCGCGAAGGGCATGTTGCGACAGTTGGCGACTCCATTGGGGACCTTTTTGTGAGTTAGGCCTATTTTAGGAATTGTGGAATTGTGAAACTTTGGGTATGCTTTTATTGAACTGTGTAAAATGTAAATAATTATTGTCTATTTCGCATTCTTTACACTGCATTCTAAGCACCCACGGGTTTGAGTAAAAAAGGGGCCTTATACCCGAGTTCATGGGAATTTAAGGAGTGGAGGTGAATCTATTATCATGCTAGGTCTCCGACTTGCTTGATAATAGTGAAACCTCGTCTAGAGCTTTCTCTCTTTATAATGTGTTGTCGCTGGTATTCCATACCGCCACAACATTATTATCTTGAGTGATGATACCTCTAGAAAACAGCCGTGTGAGTCATGAATTGTTGGGGAGTAGTTATTAGAGACCCCTAGATATTGTCTTAGGTTCCCAAATAGGGGCAAAGAGCAAACACGCTCCGTGCCATTTGTTCTCATGCATTTTTGGTAAATAACACTAGTTTATAGTTTT
Source organism: Glycine soja (assembly GCF_004193775.1). Classification (NCBI taxonomy): domain Eukaryota; kingdom Viridiplantae; phylum Streptophyta; class Magnoliopsida; order Fabales; family Fabaceae; genus Glycine; species Glycine soja. Next base: position 30,885,751 of record NC_041016.1, on the reverse strand, counting down.
GCTATTTGATGTTTGGTTTCTTTGGAGTAATACATAACCTTTTTAATGCTACGTTGAGGCGCCGTCATGCCCAAAACGTAGCATTAAAATTGGATCTCTGCGGTCTCGTATGTGTGAATTACCCCTTTGTGTGGTTTTCTTTCCGTTTCATGCATAAAGCATTGCATCATTCATGTCGGAGTCTTGATCCACCCCTTTTTTAGGTAAAATGATGGGGACAAATCAAAACGGCAAAAGGTTTTATCAAGTCAAGGTTAAAGGTCTAGATGTCACTAGCCTCAAGGAATTAGGACGATTGATGGGACCTCTCCAAAGGCAAGCCTTCCGCAAAGTGTACGGGAAGATTCTAGATTTGACCGTAGCGGAGGTATTTACGGAAGCTGTCGTATCCCTCGCCCAATACTATGACCAGCCGTTGAGGTGTTTCACGTTTGGGGACTTCCAAATGGTCCCAACTATTGAAGAGTTTGAGGAAATATTAGGATGCCCTCTAGGGGGGAGGAAACCGTATCTCTTCTCCGGTTTTCTTCCTTCCTTGAGCAAGATTGCGGTTGTGGTTGGGGATTCAGCAAAGGAGTTGGATCGCACGAAGCAAACTCGGAATGGCGTAGTGGGCTTGCCTCGGAAATACTTGGAAGGAAAGGCAAGGGATATGGCGAGCCAAGAGAAGTGGGGCCCGTTTGCAGATATTTTAGCCTTGCTGATTTTTGGGGTTGTCCTCTTTCCGAACGTTGACGGCTTGGTAGACTTAGCCGCCATTGATGCTTTCCTCGCATATCACCATAGCAAGGAAAGTCCAGTGGTAGCTATCTTGGCAGATTTGTTTGACACCTTTGACCGGAGGTGTGAGAAAAACAGTGCACGGATTGTCTGTTGTCTACCCGCTCTCTGTGTATGGTTGATTTCACACCTATTCCGACAAGACACGAGACACCCGTGTCCGCTTCAAAGCTATCGCTCATGCGCCGAAAAAGGAAGAGTCGATGGGGGCCAACATTTGGCTGAGATAGGGGGCGGCACGAGCAATTGGTTTCCTCATTGGAAGGAAGGCAAGGAAGGAGTTCTTTTCTCGTGTGGGGACTATCCTAATGTTCCACTGATAGGGACTAGGGGTTGTATTAATTATAATCCCGCACTCGCCATAAGACAGCTAGGGTATCCCATGAGGGGAGCGCTAACCAAAGAAAGTCTCTCGCCTTTCCTTGTGAGGGATCTAGGCATGCAAGGTCTCAAGGTTATACAAAGAATCCACAAGGCGTGGAGGAGTCCGTTGAGGAAAGACAAGGAGCTTAGAGGCATCCGAAACGGTGTCATCGGAGGTTATCATGGATGGCTAAGAGTTCACACGCGGGGCTTAGATTGGCTCTCCAAATTGAAAGTTATCGATGAGGAGAACTTCGAAGCTCCGGAGGAAGATGAAGAAGTCCGAGCTCTAAAATTAGAGCTAGGGAAGGCAAGACTCGCCAAGGAGAAGTTCAAATCAGCTGCTACACACATCCGGAAGGAGTGCACCGAGTTACAAGAGGAAAACGCGGCCACTGCAAGAGCTCTTGAACATGAAACCAAAAGGGCCCGCAGGGAGGAACATGGCCGAGAGAAATTCCGAGGAGCATTGTGGGGTAGCAACAATGAGCTCAAGCTCCAAAGAGAGGAGATCGGTCACGGGTGCATGGCATGATCTTAAAAGAAGAGTTAGTTGCTTGCGCGAGGTCCAAAAGGAGTTTGGCTCAACACTTGGAAGCCACGGAGCAAAGCATGCTAGCCATCATAGGGCAATACAAGGAAGAATTGAACCAGTCCATGGCCCATGAACGAAAGCTAGTGGAGGATTTTGCACAAGTGTATGCCGAAAAAGAAGCAAAGGGGAGGGTGATTGATGCGTTGCATCAAGAAGCGACTATGTGGATAGATAGGTTCGCCTTGACTTTGAATGGAAGTCAAGACCTCCCGCGTCTGTTAGCCAAAGCAAAAGCCATGGCCGAAGTGTGTACTGCCCCCGAGGAGATCCATGGGCTAATCAATTACTGTCAGCACATGATAGATTTGATGGCCCATATAATTAGGAATCGTTAGGTTCTCTTGTAACACCTTTGTATAATCTTGGCTAGATGAAAGCATTGTTCTTTTTATAAAATGAGAAGTTCTGGACTCATTACGTTATCTAAAAATCTTGGGGTGGATCCAAGTGCTCCGATCATCCATTTGCATACTCATGTTTTGGTGGCATACTCACCGTTGTTTATTTCTTTAGGAATTTCATCATAACTAAGAAAACACCAAGGCACCCCTATAACACTCGATCCAGAAAAATGGATAATGAACAGGGCATGCAGGAACAGATGAAGGCCGATCTATCGGCCTTAAAAGATAAAATGGCTTCCATCTCGGAGGTCATGTTAAAACTCCAGAAAACCATAGAGGATAAAGCCACCGCAACTGCCTCCAGTACAGTTAGGGAAGCGGAGCCGGTGCTGCAGCCCGCCTTGAATCCGGGCCTAGACAGAAACACGGCCGTGTTCGGTCGAAGGTATAGTCCGCAAGTTAATCCTTATGGCCTGCCTCCGAACTTCACCCCCCGTGCCACTCCGGAAGATTTAAGCCAAGCCCCTACTTTTGAGGGGCAACTCCCACCTTATGAAGACTATCCCGGACAAGACGATGGGGAAGGAGATACCCATCTTGGCCCCCTGCTCCACCTCAAAGATCCATCCCCGCATGAACTACCCCAGCCGAACATAGTCCGCCATATCCCGGCCTCACCCACACCCGTAAAAGAATCTGTTCCCTTCGCGGAAGATAAGGGAAAGATTGAAGCGCTTGAAGAGAGGTTAAGAGCAGTCGAGGGCCTCGGTAATTACCCATTCTCGGATTTGGCAGATTTATGTCTTATGCCCAACATCGTCATCCCTCCCAAGTTCAAAGTACCAGACTTTGATAAGTACAAAGGGACGACATGTCCAAAGGGGCATCTCCGGATGTATTGCCGGAAGATGGGGGCGTATTCTGCGGACGAAAAGTTGTTGGTCCATTTCTTTCAAGACAGCTTGGCCGGGGCAGCTGTAGCATGGTATACCAATCTGGAAGCTTCCCAGATCCGATCATGGAAGGACTTGGCAACTGCCTTCATTAGGCAGTACCAGTACAATACGGACATGGCTCCCGATCGGAACCAGCTTCAGGGTATGACTAAACGAGAGCATGAGTCCATTAAGGAATATGCCCAGAGATGGAAAAAGGAAGTTCGAATATGCTGCCAATATGGCCCCCAACAACAACAGAAGAGCCCCAGTAGTGGGCGCGAGGAAAAAGGAAGGAGATGCCCACGCAGTCACCACCGCCCCGACATGGATGAAAGCACCCCAAAATATCCAAAGCTCATACCAGCCCAATCCCCCAAATTTTTTGATCCGAGCCAGGAACTCCCTCCCGACTCAAGACTCAAGTAAAAGGACCACCCGCAGCAGAAAGAGCGTCGGCCCAACGCATAGCCCCAGCCGCACCCCGGCCAGTTAATAATACAGCCCCTGGCGCGACCTATAAATATGCACAGCACCCGAAAGACAACTTCCCTCCTATTCCGATGGCATACTCCGAGCTATGGCCTTCATTATTGGAGAATCATTTGGTGGTGGCCATACCCGGAAAGGTTCTCCAGCCACCCTACCCCAAGTGGTATGACCCGGGTGCCAAGTGTGTGTACCATAGTGGAGTTCCTAGACACAATATTGACTCCTGCATCCCGTTCAATTATAAGGTGCAGCACCTGATTAGTGTCGGCTGGCTATCGTTTCAGGAGGAAGGCCCAAATGTTAAAACCAACCCGCTAGCTAGTCATGGAGGGACTAGCATGAATGCCGCCGAAGAGGACGGGCCATCACGGACAAAGAGGTTAGAAGAAGTGGTTACTTCTAGACGCTTCATCTATCAAACACTACAAGCGGCATGCATGGTCCCCCAAGGTGGAGATGAAAGGGACGAATGTTTATTTCACCTCGGGGAGTCGCATGACATAGAAACCTGTCGCACGGTGGAAGACTTGCTTCAGCGGCTCATGGATTGCGGGCAGCTTGAAGTGTCCATAGGAGGGAGGGAAGAACCACAAATTTGCATGCAGTCGGAAGAGAAGAAGGTTCCTTTAACCCCCAAGGCCCTAGTGATATGTTTTACTAGGAAAGGGACCGGCTCCACTCCCATATACCCCCAGACGGCGCCCAAACCAACGCCATTTGCATATCAAAGTAATAAGGTCGTTCCGTGGAAGTATACCCCTCCCGCGTCCAACGAAAGAATTGCAACCAAAGTTGACTCCCTATCAGCTAAGGTAACCAACATCACCGGCCTCAGTGGCATAACCCGCAGTGGTCGGGTGTTCGCTTCCCCTCACCCGGCGGAATTGCCCTCCAAAGGGAAAGTGCCCATGGTCCAAGAGCCCACAGACATAGCCACCCCCTCGAAAGAAGTAGATCCTCCAGTGGGAAGAGGGGCCGAAAAGAAAGAAGGTCTTCAAGGAAAAACAGTGACTTTGGAAGAGGCCCATGAGTTCCTCCGCCTCATCCAACAAAGCGAGTTTAAGGTAGTCGAGCAACTGAATAAAACTCCAGCAAGGATCTCCTTGCTTGAACTACTCATAAACTCTGAGCCTCATCGTGCGCTGTTGATGAAGGTCCTTAACAATGCCCATGTAGCACATGATATCTCGGTGGAGGGTTTCGAAGGCATCGTTAATCATATAACCACCAACAACTACATCGCGTTTGCGGAAGAAGAGATTCCCGTTGAGGGGAGAGGACACAACAAGGCTCTACATGTGTCGGTGAGATGTATGGACCACGTTGTCGCAAAGGTACTTATCGACAACGGATCGAGTTTAAATGTAATGCCGAAGACCACTTTGGAAAAGCTTCCTTTTAGTGCGTCACGTTTAAAACCGAGCTCGATGGTGGTGCGGGCCTTTGATGGTACTCGGCGGGAAGTAATGGGGGAAATTGACATTCCGATTCAGATAGGCCCCCACACTTGCAATGTGGTGTTTTAAGTAATGGATATAAATCCTGCCTATAGCTGCCTCTTGGGAAGACCGTGGATTCATGCCCTGGGAGTGGTCCCTTCAACGCTTCACCAGAAATTGAAGTTCGCAGTGGGTGGACTTTTAGTGATAGTGTCGGGTGAAGAGGATATGTTAGTGAGCTGCCCCTCCTCAGCACCATACGTAGAAGCGGCGGAAGAGTCATTGGAAACGGCTTTCCAATCCTTTGAGGTGGTGAGCTGCGTTTCTGTGGAACCGAGTCCGTCGTTACCTTCTCTCTCCAAAGCGGCCATAATGGTGGCGCGTGTTATGCTCAGGAACGGATTTGAGCCCGGAATGGGTCTAGGCAAGGACTGCCTCGGGAATGCCGACGTGGTCGATATCAAGGGAAATCCATACAAGTATGGATTAGGGTACGAACCCGGGATGCCGGGGAGGAGGAACGTGCCGTCAAGATTTCGGGCGGATAGGGTATGGCCCGGCCGTATTAGCCAGTGTTTCACCAGCGCTGGAATGGTGTCCGAGGAGGAGGTGGCCGCAATAGAAGAGGAGTTCCCTCAAGACCCACCAAGTTTTGTGCAACTATGCCACCCCGATTCCCAAGTGGGGAACTGGTGTGTGATAAGCCAGTCAGAAGTCTATACCACTGATTCAATGTAATTAGAGCCTATAGATTTCCTTTCTCTTTTGTTTTGTGAAGCCTACCTTATTAAATAAACAAAGAGATCTTGTTTCATCTGTTCTTGCAGTACCACCCTTGCTCATATCATTTTGCATGTTTTTTGTTTCTTTTGTCTTGTTTGGTATAGATGTGAGGGTCGATTCTTTGAGGAACCTAACAACGAGGGTTTGACAATCAATTTCGATCGTGATATAAGCCAAACGGTAAACGAGGAAAAGGAAGAGGACATCCTGTCACCAGAGTTGGAGAGGTTGGTCGCTCAGGAAGAACGTGAAATGAAGCCTCACCAAGAAGAAACCGAATTAGTAAACTTGGGGACCCCGGAGGAAAAGAAAGAGGTAAAGGTAGGAACCGGTATGACCGCGCCTATCCGCCAACGCTTGATAACCCTTCTTGAAGAGTATCAAGGTGTCTTTGCATGGTCGTATCAAGACATGCCCAGTCTGGATTCCGACATTGTGCAGCATAAGTTGCCGTTGAATCCTGGGTCTTCCCCGGTTAAGCAAAAGTTACGAAGAATGAAACCCGAGATGTCCTTAAAAATTAAAGAAGAAGTAAGGAAGCAGTTTGATGCAGGATTCTTAGCTGTGGCACGGTACCCGGAGTGGGTCGCCAATATTGTCCCAGTCCCGAAAAAGGACGGCAAGGTTCGAATGTGTGTAGACTACCGGGACTTGAACCGAGCCAGTCCAAAGGACAATTTTCCCCTGCCACACATTGATATATTGGTAGATAATACAGCCAAATTTGCCCTTTTCTCATTTATGGATGGTTTCTCGGGGTATAATCAAATAAAGATGGCACCCGAAGATGTAGAAAAGACCACTTTCGTCACCCTATGGGGGACATTCTGCTATAAAGTGATGGCCTTCGGGTTGAAAAACACTGGGGCAACCTATCAACGTGCCATGGTGGCGTTGTTCCATGACATGATGCATAAGGAAATAGAGGTCTACGTAGATGACATGATTGCCAAGTCTCGGACTGAGGACGAACACCTTGTCAATCTGCGTAAGCTGTTTGGAAGGTTGCGGAAATACCAATTAAAACTGAACCCAACCAAATGCACCTTTGGGGTGAAGTCGGGGAAGCTGCTAGGATTTATCATAAGTCAGAAAGGGATAGAGATAGATCCCGAGAAAGTAAAGGCCATCCTTGAAATGCCGGAACCACGCACGGAGAAGCAGGTTCGGGGATTTTTGGGCAGGTTGAATTATATCGCGAGATTTATCTCGCAACTCACCCCTACCTGTGAACCCATTTTTAAGCTGTTACGTAAGAACCAAGCGGTCCTATGGAACAGTGACTGCCAAGAGGCCTTCGAAAAGATCAAACAGAGTCTCGCGAATCCCCCAGTGCTCATGCCACCTGTAACAGGAAGACCTATTTTCCTGTACATGACCGTGTTCGACGAGTCTATGGGGTGCGTGTTGGGTCAGCATGATGATTCTGGGAAAAAGGAGCAAGCCATTTACTATATGAGCAAGAAGTTTACTGCATGTGAGATGAATTACTCAATGTTGGAAAGGACATGTTGTGCTCTGGTATGGGCATCACATCGGCTCAGGCAGTACATGCTCAGCCATACCACGTGGCTTATTTGCAAAATGGATCCCATAAAATACATCTTTGAAAAACCGGCCCTCACGGGATGAATCGCCAGGTGGCAGGTACTATTGTCTGAATTCGATATCGTTTACGTCACCCAAAAGGCGGTAAAGGGAAGTGCCTTAGCAGATTATTTGGCCCAACAACCCCTCCAGGATTATCGGCCGATGCACCCCGAGTTCCCAGATGAAGATATCATGGCCCTGCTTGAAGAGAAGCGGACGCATGAGGACCTAGACAAATGGATTGTTTGCTTCGATGGGGCATCAAATGCTTTGGGCCACGGAGTAGGGGCAATCCTTGTATCCCCGGATGATCAGTGTATTCCTTTCACGGCTAGGCTAGGTTTTGATTGTACCAACAATATGGCCGAGTACGAAGCATGCGCCCTCGGGGTTCAGGCGGCCATTGATTTTGATGTAAAACTACTCAAGGTGTATGGAGACTCAGCTTTGGTGATACGCCAGTTGAAAGAAGAATGGGAAACTAGGGATTCGAAGTTGATACCCTATCAAACTCACATCTTGAGGTTAGCCAAGTACTTTGACGACATTTCCTTCCACCACATACCTCGGGAAGAGAATCAAATGGCTGATGCACTAGCCACCCTGGCATCCATGTTTCAACTTGCCCCACACGGGGATCTGCCATACATCAAATTCAAATCTCAAGGCAGGCCGGCATATTGCTATGCAATAGAGGAAGAGCGGGATGGGAAACCATGGTATTTCGACATCAAGCAGTATGTCGAGAACAAAGAATATCCACCAGGGATTTCTGACAATGACAAAAGGACGTTGAGGAGATTGGCTACTGGTTTCTTTGTAAGTGGTACCATCCTGTACAAACGAAACCACGACATGACCCTCCTACGATGCGTAGATGCCAAGGAGGCGAACCTCATGATTGAGGAGATCCACGAGGGTTCCTTTGGGACACATGCCAATGGGCATGCTATGGCCAGAAAAATCCTTAGGGCCGATTATTATTGGCTCACCATGGAAAGCGATTGCTGCGCTCATGTCAGGAAATGTCATAAATGTCAGGCATACGCGGACAACATCAATGTTCCGCCACATCCTCTGAATGTTATGTCCGCCCCTTGGCCCTTTTCCATGTGGGGAATAGATGTCATTGGGGCCATCGAACCCAAAGCGTCGAATGGTCACCGCTTCATTCTTGTGGCGATAGATTACTTCACCAAATGGGTCGAAGCGGCTTCTTATACTAATGTCACAAGGAATGTGGTAGTTAGATTCATAAAGAAGGAGTTGATTTGTCGATACGTACTCCCCAGGAAGATCATTACTGACAATGGCACCAATCTGAACAATAAGATGATGCAGGAGATGTGCGAAGACTTCAAGATCCAGCATCATAACTCTACCCTTTATCGGCCAAAGATGAATGGGGCTGTAGAGGCTGCGAATAAGAATATTAAGAAGATTGTTCAAAAGATGACGGTTTCATACAAGGATTGGCATGAGATGTTGCCTTTCGCCCTACACGGATACAGAACCTCGGTACGAACTTCTACTGGGGCAACGCCGTATTCTATGGTTTATGGGATGGAGGCAGTACTCCCATTTGAGGTAGAAGTTCCTTCTCAGAGGATAATGGCGGAGTCGGGCCTAGAAGAGTCAGAATAGGCTCAAGCACGCTACGACCAACTTAACCTTATTGAAGGTAAGCGTTTGGCCTCCATGAGCCATGGGCGTTTGTATCAACGAAGGATAAAGAACGCGTTCGACAAGAAGGTACGCCCGCACAAGTTCAACGAGGGGGACCTCGTGCTGAAGAAGATGTCCCACGCTGTTAAAGATAATCGAGGCAAGTGGGCCCCGAATTATGAAGGACCTTTCATGGTGAAAAGAGCTTTTTTTGGGGGTGCTCTGATACTCACCCATATGGATGGCGAGGAATTGCTTTCGCCCATGAACTCCGATGTAGTTAAACGATATTATGCTTGAAGTCTGGGGCAATCGAGAGGACCGTTGCACGTTTTTTATTTCTGAGTTTTTTTTCGTTCCTCTTGGTCTCCTCTAGGGATTCCCATTCACTATATTTGTCTCGTTTCTTTGAAAAGAAAAGATGGGCGGGGTTTTAGTCCTCCCTTTGGTGTTTCAAACTTTGTGTTTTAGATTTGTTATGAGCATGAGCCCTCTTCGCTCGGTGTATGGGGTGCCCCAAACGCTTATTTTAAAATTGAACCTAACCAGCCTTCACTAAAATAAAATCATCGCATTAGAAACATTCATACATTCATACATGCACATGCATATCTTGTTATAGCAAAGAGTAGAATCATCTCAGGCCACGGTCAGAAGTCAAGACAAATCAATGGCAGAAATCAACCAAGGTAAGACGATGACCGGTCACGATCGGCCGCGTATTTTTGTTTCCTACTTACAGGTACATAGGGATGGATCGAGTGGGGCTAGGGTCACGACCGACCGATCATTGCCCCTTCCCGACGCTAAACAAACAGAGAACGTCGCTGCGAGGCAGCCCAGTATCCTTTGTAGTCGCATTTTCTTTTACTATTGTTTGTTTTAAATAAGTAATCGACGCCTAATTCTAACTTAAGTAAGTTCAAGTTAGGCAAACGCTGGCCCGTAAAGGAGGAGGGGACATGGTTAATGTTCCCCTCAAAAAAAAAAAAGAGTGGCAGGTTAGCTCGCCTGGGCGAGCAACCCCTGCACCCAAATTATAAAAAACGAGGGAGGGGAACGTTTTGGCATCCAAAAACTTCCCCCCCCCCCCCCCCCTCATTCAAAAGATAGAGAACACGAAGGCTTGCGGTTTCTTGCTCCCCTAAGCCTTTTGATCGCATTTTGCTTTTGTTTTTGGTGTTTCAATTCACTCCAACAAGTAAGTATTCCATCCTTGATGTTTTTGCTTCCCATTGATGTGTTTTCTTCATCTTTTGGTGCCTTAAATTGTGAGAACATGTTTCTATTTGTGAGGCAGTTTTGGTTTGCTTTGGTGCTTGTTTTCTTGAATTGAGGATTTGAATGAAAAGGCCTTAGGCCTAGGTTGTATTCTGAAGCAATGGGGCATGCCACATTGCTCCCATTCTCTTGCAATTTATGTCTAAACGTGCGCCCACCAAGTGCTCGATGAAATGCCCCAATGATATATGAATATGATTTTGCAAAATTGGGATTGTGGGGCTGTTTTATGTATGTAGAGACACCATGGGAAAGTCAAAATAGGTGCCCAAATGTAATCCCAAGCTTAGAAACCCAAACTTTTTAAAGCTTCAATGCAAGGAAACATGCTTATGGCTAGGAATCCAAAATTTGGTTTTAGGATTAGAAAAGCATGAAAATAGGGACTTTTTTGTAAGAATTTGAGCTGCCCCATGATTGGCACTTTGCACCTAAGTAACGTGGAAGATGCTTTTCAATGGTGTGTAGATATATGTGAATATATGGCATAAAAATATGTTGCAAAGTGTGTGAATATATGGCATAAGAATACCTTGCAAAGTGAATGAATAGTAAATAATGCATTTCAAAAAATGTATATTTGTGGATAGGTAGCATAAGAGGCTTTTCAAAAAAAAATGTACCCATGCCAAAATGGCACAAGAATGCTTCCCAAATGAATATATGATGTGGAATTGCCCCTCCAGTGTAGATAAATGGCATGAAAGTTCCTTTTCAAATGCAAGTGTGTGTGTGACGTGAGATTGGCTCTCCAATGTGCGTATATGTATAAATAAATATGAATGGAACAACAAAAATTTGTATGTTAATAAAATACTTCAAATGTGTGTGGGTAGTTTGTGGTAGCAAAATAGTTAGGATATGAACATATGTAATTTTGGCACAATACCTTGAGCATGCATGTAAGTATTCTTTCCAAAAAATGTATATGTATGGTAACTAGAATGTTTTGAATATCCTTGTATGTTGATATAAATAATGGGATATTTTCTACACGTACATGTGTGCATAAATGGATTACATGAGTCCGTTCTCCATCAGAGGGATTAGCACGACCTTTTTGCGTTAAGATAAGTGTTATCTTGTAAAACTAACTTCTAAATGTTTGTTCTCGCAGGAAATGGCCCCGAGGAAGCTCGCCTCAAAGAGATCTAGGAAGGATAAAGCGGCTGAAGGAACCAGTTCCGCTCCCGAGTATGACAGTCACCGCTTTAGGAGCGCTGAACACCAGCAGCACTTCGAGGCCATCAAGGGATGGTCATTTCTCCGAGAGCGACGCGTCCAGCTTAGGGACGATGAGTATACCGATTTCCAGGAAGAAATAGGTCGCCGACGGTGGGCATCACTGGTTACCCCCATGGCCAAGTTTGATCTAGACATAGTCCTCGAATTTTATGCCAATGCTTGGCCAACAGAGGAGGGCGTGCGTGATATGAGGTCCTGGGTGAGGGGTCAGTGGATCCCATTTGATGCAGATGCTATCGGCCAGCTCCTGGGATATCCTTTAGTGCTGGAAGAGGGCCAGGAGTGCGAGTATGGCCAGAGGAGGAACCGGTCTGATGGGTTCGATGAGGAGGCCATCGCCCAGTTGCTATGTATACTGGGGCAAGATTTTGCCCGGACTGCTGCCGGGAGACGGGTGCGGATCATGCGCACCAACATGACCACCTTGACTCAGACATAGATGACTTTGCTGCTCAGCAACATCCTGCCCACTGATCATAATTCCGACCTCCCCCTGCCGAAGTGTCAGCTGGTGTATGGCGCCTACCAGGCACCCTCTGGACCCCGATAAGTCCAACAGGGCCCTGGGATTTCCCGCCTTGATCACAGGACTCTGGCAGTCGTTCGGCATCCCCGTCACACCTAGCAAGGTGATTCGGCCGCCCATCACCCGAGCTTTTATTGAGAAGTATTGCACGCAGAGACAGGTCCAGGGTGATGCACCACAGGCCGCGGACGCGCCGCCACCTCATCAGGCTGGTCCAGCCGGATCATTTAACACGGAGCAGTATTTGCGGCATTTGGTTCGCCAGCAGGCGGCCAACCACCGGGCACATGTACAGACTCATGATTGTCTTTATCAGATGAGTCTCAACCTGCAGAGCCAGGGCTTTACTTCTTTTCCGTGCCCTACTCTGGACCAGTTCAGGACAGAGGTCGCATGGCCTGGAGATTGGCCCGAGGCCCAGGCAGGAGAAGCACCAGCAGAGGCTCCCAACGAGGCAGATGAGGCCCGCGAGGACGAAGAGATGACCGATTTACTTGATTTCTTGGGAGGGAGCGGTGCCACATGATTGGGAGATCTCTTGATCCATATTTCTTTTTGTTTCCATTTTTTTTTCTGTTACATATCATCTTATTTTGTGTTTGACTAAGGGACTGACATTTGTTTCATGTTTTGACTTTTGTTTTGTACATACATATCACTTGAGTTGTTACGTCGGTATTTGTTTCGTTAGTTGTCAATAGTGTTTATTGAAATGCTGGAACCGTGTAGAGTTTTTTCATTTTGGGAGCGTCGTCCTAAAAATAGTAAAATAAAATGAACCAAAAATCCTAATAAAAAGAAAGAAGCGTTGTGAATAAAAGTCATGTTCATAAAGAAAAGAAAAAGGTTTTTATTTATACATGTATGTAAAAGGAAATGTGTATAGAAGGATTCTTGTGTGTAAATGATGTGTGGAAAGGAATTCTTGTGTGTGTGAGCAACGAGTGTATATGAAGAAACTTTTGTGTGAACCATAAGGGTGTGTTGGGAGAAATGAAAATCTTTGAATGTAAATAGGGTTTGTATATAGACCGTGTGACGTAAGAAGAAGAGTTCTAATGCGTGTACAGAAAAATTTTGTCATAGATGTATAAAGAAAGATTTTCCTCATAAAGAACCACAAGTGTATAGTTTCAGTGAACATATTTAAAAATAAAACAAAAAGTAAAAAGAAAGAAAGACCGCAAAGATCAACATGTTGTAGTTAAGAAGTATGAATCATTCATAAAGAGCAAACGCATCTTCTGGAAACAAGGGACTGATGCTAAGAGTTTATTTTCCGGAATGAACCGAGATAAGGATGGATGAATGCATTGAACTGATGAAAGAACATAATGTGGAAACGTTGGGTTTGTCTGTGTAAATTCCCAACCGTAGTGTCACAATGCCATAAACGGGATGCTTGAGTGCCCCCCTGGCTGTAGCCATGACTAATTTTGCACGTTATTTTCAAATCATCATTGTCACGCGTGTCTTATGGAATAATACGAAAGTTCGGGCCAAGAGCGACGCCTTGACACCCAAATTTGTCTCGCCCCAGATATCAAGATTGGGGTTCCCACGATAAAAGATCCCATTGAGACACAACCTTAGACCTCTTTGAACCTTGGCCTATCAAAAGAATCCTCCTCCTTTCCCCCGAAGCAAAGGACAGTGAAATCTCCTTAAGGGAGAGCGAATGGAATGTTAAAACCCGATTTCCCAAAGAAAGGGATGGAGAAAGAGAATTGAAGGAAGAAATGGAAAGAAAGAAAAAGAGAAAAATAAAAATAGAGAAAAGAACAAAAGAAAGGAAAGAAGGATTCCCAATCAAAGATCGAAAGGAAGCGAAAAGGGAAAAGAAGCAACTCTCGATCAGCGAAAGAAAGAGGATAGAAAGTCTCCAGAGCCAGATTGCCACTCAGAATCATTCTTGACTGGCAATATCCCACCCCACATGAACAAAGAGGAAAAGACCGAAACACCCAGCTCCCTCTCCAAAAAAAACGCTGACCTCGAGAGAATCCTATTGGTCCGTGATCGTACGTTTGATCTATGATTCGATAGGAAGTCGCGTGCAAAATAGAGTCATGGTGCAGTTATTGGTTTAGGAATAGGTTAAGACACTTGCCTTGTGAGTTTTATACACCATGAGTGATTTATTTTCAACTTAGCCCCATGTTTCCCCTGCGTGTTCATTTGAAAGCTAGAAGTTGACGTCCTACTCTTCATTCTCGGTTACAAGGAAGATTACCCTTGGCACAAGTATATTGTTTCTCTAAGATGTGGTGCTCTCGCGAATGATTTATTTTTCTTTGCAAAAAGCATGTTATCCTTTTAGATGGAAAAACCTGGTGGACCGTTCGGTCCCGCCAACATCCTGTTTCGGAGCCACGTGAATGAATTGCGTTGTCATTCATGTGTCCTCCATTTTCGAGTTTGGAGTTGTGTTCCATGATTGCCTAAGAGAGGACCCTCAAGGCAATCCTCCATTCTCATCCTGTTCCAGAGCCACGTGAATGAATTGCGTTGTCATTCATGTGTCCTCCATTTTCGAGTTTGGAGCTGTGTTCCATGATTGCCTAAGAGAGGACCCTCAAGGCAATCCTCCATTCTCATCCTGTTCCAGAGCCACGTGAATGAATTGCGTTGTCATTCATGTGTCCTCCATTTTCGAGTTTGGAGCTGTGTTCCATGATTGCCTAAGAGAGGACCCTCAAGGCAATCCTCCATTCTCATCCTGTTCCGGAGCCACGTGAATGAATTGCATTGTCATTCATGTGTCCTCCATTTTCGAGTTTGGAGTTGTGTTCCATGATTGCCTAAGAGAAGACCCTCAAGGCAATCCTCCATTCTCATCCTGTTCCAGAGCCACGTGAATGAATTGCGTTGTCATTTATGTGTCCTCCATTTTCGAGTTTGGAGCTGTGTTCCATGATTGCCTAAGAGAGGACCCTCAAGGCAATCCTCCATTCTCATCCTGTTCCGGAGCCACGTGAATGAATTGCGTTGTCATTCATGTGTCCTCCATTTTCGAGTTTGGAGTTATGTTCCATGATTGCCTAAGAGAGGACCCTCAAGGCAATCCTCCATTCTCATCCTGTTCCAGAGCCACATGAATGTTATTGCTTAGGGTTGTTCATGTGTCCTCCACTTTCGAGTTTGGAGCTGTGTTCCATGATTGCCTAAGAGAGGACCCTCAAGGCAATCCTCCATTCTCATCCTGTTCCGGAGCCACATGAGTGTTATTGCTTAGGGCTGTTCATGTGTCCTCCACTTTCGAGTTTGGAGCTGTGTTCCATGATTGCCTAAGAGAGGACCCTCAAGGCAATCCTCCATTCTCATCCTGTTCCGGAGCCACATGAATGTTATTGCTTAGGGCTGTTCATGTGTCCTCCACTTTCGAGTTTGGAGCTGAGTTTCATGATTGCCTAAGTGCGGACCCTCAAGGCAATCCTCCATACTCCACCTTTGTTCGGAGCACCATGAATGTCATTGCCTAGCGCTTTTCATGTGTCTCCATTATCAAGTGTGAAGCTTCTGGTGACTGGGAAGCACGTTATTCTGTTGTTTTCCAGATCGGTTCCTTCGCCAAGTATGTGTATATGTGTATGTGTGTATTATATTCGTTGTTCTGGTTGTTGTTTGTATTTTGTTTTGTGCAGAAGAAAAAAGAAGAAGTAGAGATGAGAGTTGTCATCACGGAAAGGGCAGGGCGGACGAAATCAGTGTCCTATCTTTGCTTTCCTCTTATCTTCGATGAGAGGTAAGTAAAGAGGGGCAACTGTCATACCCTAATTTCATCCGGGGATTATTACTTGATGACGTGCAATAAATTAAGTCTTGAGACGTCTCAGAAATTGAAAGGAAGCAGGCTTGCGTGATTCGTGAGATTCCATAATGTGGCGGAAATCGAAAAGACGTGTTTTTGCGCAATCCGTGAGTTTTCGTAACTTCTTCGAAAGCTAAAAAAGAGTAAATAAATAATCCGTAAGGATTCGTAACCTTGCGGAAGGAAAATAGGTATCGTTACGAAATTCGTAAAGTTTCGTAACATTACGGAAAAAGAATTACAAAAAAATAGAAAGGGGGTGCATTTAGTAAACGGGGGGTGTAAATAGCAACCAGGCCCACTTGGGCCCTCCAGAAGATTCCTCCAGAAGGCTGTTGCTTCTGGAGGAAGCAACCTTGCTCGCCTGGGTGAGCTGGGCGGCAAGCTTCTCCCCTATTTTGCTATAAATAGGGGATGAAGTGAAGAAGAAAAGGGTTCAGCCCCTTAGGCACTTCTCTCTCTTTCGAATTTGCTGAGGAAAATTAGTTCCGTGAAGAAAATCCAAGCCGAGGCGCTTCCGTAATGTTTCCGTGAGTAATTACGCGAAGATTCTCGATCGTTCTTCAAAGATTCATCAGTCGTTCTTCATTTTCTTCAGTCTTCAACGGGTAAGTACCTCAAACCAAGCTTTTCAATTCACTCTATGTACCCGTGGTGGTCCACATTTTGTTTCATGTATTTTTATTCTCGTTTTCATTTACTTTTTATACCCCCTTTTGACGTGCTTAAGCCATTTATTTAAGTCATTTCTCGCTTAATCTAAAAATAAAATAAATTTCCACCGATCGTTTGGATTGTATCATCCGTTAATTTTGGTTAAAGTGAATTCCGACCGTTCGGTCGTGCCGTAACCACGTTGGAAATCAAAAAAGAGGTAAAATAATAATATAATAATCAAAAATGCCCTTTTAGTAAAATAAAAGCGAAAGATCAATCAGACGTTTTCTCTTTGGGATTTCTCATTCTTAATTGAATTGACTAAATAACTAAAGTGAAACTAAGGCTAAAATCAACTCGCCTAGTCAAGCTCGTCCACAAAAATAGGATTTTGAAAATTTATCATTTCTGTTTCTTACCAAGTAAAAATGGATCATTTTTAAGGTTCAACGCCTTAAAATGATCACCTTTCAAAGTAAAAGAATCACTTGTTTCACGCATAAGGAAGAACTACGTAGGTCTGATTTCCTCTCCAAAGGAGGGTACGTAGGAGCAAAAGCCCCGCTTTTGTCGACCTCAAAAAATAAAAACAGATAAAAGTTAAGGTAACACAATTTCCACAATTCTAAAAGATAGGCTGTTGTCCTTTGAGACAAACGTGAGAGGTGCTAATACCTTCCTCAAGCGTAAATACAACTCCCGAACTTAGAATTTTCATTTTGACCAGTTTCCTTCGGTTTTTCCGACGTTTTCCACAAATAAACGTCGGTGGCGACTCCGCGCATCTTTCCTCCTTTGGAAAGCGCACCCGTGAGCCTCGCCCTCGCTCGCCCACGAAGTGCACGTTGCGACAATTAGATAGTATATAGAAACTCAAATATACTATTAATTGTGATATAAGAGAAATTCTTCTATCCATCATGCAAGAAAAGATGTCTCACTCCCTTCTTACCTTGAAAATGCAAACATGCTACGAAGAGGCACTCTTCCCAACTCTGACTCTTGGTTTTGATGGGCTTTGAGTGCAACGATCCCTTTGAAGATTCTACAATGACAAGGGTTTCCAAGAAGAGAAAAAGGAAAAAGGGATAGGGTTTCCTTAGGGAAGAAATGAGATCGACTTTTTCCTCCGTATAAGGGTTAAGCTTATGTTAATGGGTCTTAAGAGGAAAGCTCACTAACACACACCAAACTTACTTATTAAACATGCTCATGAAAACTATTTTTTCTCAATTAAAATAAATCCCTTTTATTTTCCTACAACAATAACCCAAACTAATATTTATTTATTTATTTATTTATTTGCAATATATAATATATTGTGAGAAAATTACATTAGCACTCCCTCAAATATTGACTTATTACACAGACACCCCATTCATAAAATTGCATTTCTTTTGCACCCCCTTCGTGTCTTTGTTAACTTATGCTACTTAAAAGTGAAAGGTCAAAATTAACCTTCTCACTTAACCAGCACTCAACACACCTTTTGTTTATTGTTTATGAAATTTGAAAACAACAAATGTGCTCTACTAGGGTTTGATAGCGAGGGGGAGCATGTTGCTCATGTTGTTGTTGTAGAGGTTGAAGACCTCAAAGCTCTAGAAGCATAGGTAAACACGAGGAGCGTGGCAAGGACAACAGCGTCGAGGATGAGCGACATGGTAGGGGAGGTGACAGCGTCATTGTAGAAGATGAGCTGAGTGCAATGACACCAAATCTAGTTGTGGCAAGCACGTCTGATGTACCCGTGCACATAACGACAACAAAGAAGAAGTATAATTGCTAGAAGCATGACTTTATGATGTCATGGATCCAAAGCTAACTAGAAAAGCTTCGCCACCACTAATGGTGTCATTCTGTCGCATAGCAACTTCAAGTTGTTTGCCTATGGTTTCAAGTACAACTCCGCATTATCGCAACCTTAGATGAGCCAAAGTGTAAGTATAAGAATGATCTCACGGTGTTTTCTTAACTTGTTTATGTTTTCTTATTTCACAATTGACTAAATGTTTGTTTGTTGTTGTGGATGTTGATATTTTCATGAACCGTCATCATCGATGGAGGTTGGAGTTGTGTCAAATAGGAACACATTGTCGAAAATATTGAACGGTAACTACAACAAGGTGGCAAGGTGGTGTCGGTGATGGCGCAACTCTCGGTGGCAGATAGGGTGGCAAAAGTGATGACGTATAGGAGAAGAGGAAGAATCAAAAGTTCAGAAAGACGATTCATTACACATTGAGAGTTTCATGGTTTTCGACAATTTAGAGGAAAGATGGATGGAAAATGTTGTTGTTAGGTTAAATGTTGAGTTCAATGAGGAAGATGATAGCATTTTTGTCATAAAAATTTCATTAAATCAACATGTGCCTCACATGTGATAGGTTTGGCTTAACAGAGCTAACACTATTACAGTGGAGGGGGTGTGAATGTAGCAAATTGCAAAACTTTGGGGGTTTATGTAGGGGTCATGCAGAATTAGGTGCAACTGTAATAAGTCAAAAGTAAAAGGGGTGCAAGTGTAATTTTATCTATATTTATTTAGCGTAGGAAAACAAATATTAGGGTGTTACAACTCTCAACCCCTTTAAGAAATTTCACCCTCAAAATTTACCTAAAGTGAACAAGTTTGAACCCAGAGGTTGTTTAGGTATGAGATTGTATAGTTGAGGATGACTTAAAGAATTAATTGGTACTACCTATACCAACAAGATACATCTAACTTTTGGTAGCTCATCACTTAAGAACTTCATAGCTAAGTGTGTTTGGCTTGGAGCAATTATGGGATGGGTGACCTTCTAGGAAGTTTCATGAAAAATGTGAGTGAGGATAAAGTAGGCTGAAAATTCTTGTATTGATTTGTGGGGACAGTCAATAATCCTGAGAACAATCGAGTTGTGTCAGAGCTGATTGCTGATGTCTCAAAAATGGCTACATACGAAAAGTTTTGACCAATGAGGAGTGATTGAGCATTCGTAGTTTAATATTTATCTATTCTTCTTAACTCAATTGACATCTATTTGACCCTTATTTTCTCACCTTAACTCAGTTTTGATCTTAGGCGAATGATTGAGCTTAATTGAGAATTATAGCTAAATTTCAAATTTTGTGCTTACTTGATGTATCTTCCTTATGCAGGGCCTATAGGACACTACAGAACTCTAAATGGAACGAGTGAGTAGTCCTTGGAAATCTTAGAAAATGATATTAAATTTTGTTACAAATAAGATTTTTCCATTTCTACCATTTTGATGGTCAAATTGAGCTTGGAATTCAAAGCTTTTGTACTTGAATAATTGGGCTGCAAGTTTGGACATTGTTTTGTGTAATTAGTTAATTAGGTAGATTAGATGGGCCTAATCAAGGCCCATCCATTCCTTCTAAGGATTCACTCTATATATTAGTGTTAGTTAGTTAGTTACTTCATTTTGTAAAAAAACAGAATTAGTTACTTGTGCAAGCTTTCTCTTTTCTCTCAATTGTTCTTCATTCTTCTTCCTCTTTTCTCTTTTGTTCTACCATTTTCTTGCACAAAATTTTTTTATTTTTCCATTGATGATGATCATGGAGGGCTAAACAATCAATCAATCCAACGATCCACTCCATGCAAGGTTGAATTTGAGTTCTGGTTTGGTATCTCTAATCTTTGTGAATGTTCATCTTTCTCTTCAATCCTATTTTGGATTTTCATGATTACGATTATGCTTAGGATTGAAAATGGATTAGGTTATGGATTCATTTCCTAATTTTGAAATTTAATCACAGATTGTTTAGAAGATCTTCCAACATAATTTGGGATTCCAAATAATTTATAGATTGACTCAATTGAACTTTCTCTAATGCATTTGACTCAACTTTCACACTAAGCATCACTTGTATTAATTGTGATAATTTGTTTTGCATTGGTTTGGTGAATTGGATTGATGCCATTAAACTTGACTTGTATTTTGTTTTTGTTCTGTTCTATTTCTTTAATTTTATTTTTTTTTTGTGTTTTCGCATTCTTTATATTTGCTTACAAACTGTTTGATAAAAATCTCTTTCGATTTATAAGTGAATGAATGTATGAATCATATTAAATCATATTTCTGAGTTCAACCTAGGTTAATTTTGTACTATAGATTCCTAATTTTATTTGTTTTATGAAACAATTTGATATTCGTTATCAAAAAGTTTTGTAAAGTGTCATATAGTATGAGTCATCGAGATGTCAATTATCAGAGACATTACAAGTACCACAAAGTAAATTATCCTACTACCCCTAGGCAAGAACAATTAGTAATTGGCATCCACTGAAAATTACTCATTTTAGTTCTTATACATACACACTTTTTAATCTCTTTTTAATTTGTATTAGTAATTTGCGTCCAAAATTATTGTGACTAAAACAAGTTAAAAATATATGAATAAACACTAAAATGAGTAGTTTCGAAATATAAGGATTAATATATTGTTTAGATATAAGAATCAAAAGAATACTAAACTTTTTTTGTGCATTATTTGTAAAAGGTTTAAATTTTTATATTATTTTGATGTATGAGAAATCACGGAATTTGAACTCATTCATCAGAGAATTTAAAAACTGAGGCGTAGGTCAAAGGTACATATAAAAAAATATGACTTTTTTTATTAGTTTAAAACATTAGTTTTCAGTGTTTTTGTTTGTGCACTATCCTAGATAGATATTTTATTTGCACTTAATTAACTTTGGAGCGAGTCAAGTTTTGAAGAAATATATATATATATATATATATCAAAGGAAGTAGGGGTAGTTATAGAAAAAAAAAAAAAAAGAAAGAAGGTGGGATAATTTGGGAAAAATGGTTTTAGAATGATGAGCTGTTAAAAAATACAATAATGAGCCGAAAAAAATAACATTTTAATTAAAATTAATGTGCGGCTAAGATGGTTGCTGAAGGCTCGTGTCTTACAATTACGTTTAATCAAATTGGAATCTTGCATTACCGTATGCTAATTCTGCAATTTATTCCAGTTTGTAATATAAAGTAGTTTATATTACCATAAACGTTTTGAAGGTACGTTTTCATTGTCAGTAATTAGCAATGAACGAAAATAAAATGTTCGGTAGATAAACAATACTATGCTTGTTATATTTTGTTTCGGATTTTTTTTATATCTAACAATACAAGGCCAACACAGGATAAATAAAATGTTTGAAAATACTTATTTTGGTCTTCTTTATATGTACTTTGACAGTAAATAAGAATATGTGAATAACTACTGTATTTGAGAACAAATAACACATGAAATAGTTGATAAAATAGGACAATGACCTTATTCTAAATATAATAGAATTTTGTTCACCTTTCTTGTATTTCATATATGAATAAAAAATATTGGAAACAAATTACACAAATAATGGTTACCATAACTAAATCTTGAATCCTTTGATTGTATGAGACATCTGAAAATGGACCATAAGTAAAATAAAAAATGAAAAAAAATCAATTACAAAATATGTTCTAAATCATAATTATAATAATATTTTCATAATCATAAAATAAAAAGGATCATAATTTTTTTCCTAAATTTATCATAGTTAATATAAATAACAAATAATAAAATGTAACGATACCTAGTCATGTATTATGACCTTAAAAACCAAAATGTTTGCTTCAAAGGTTGCTTCTATATAAAATCATAAAACTATAGTTTGGAGAAATTTGTAGAAGTTTTCATTTACATTGGTTCTCATCATGCATATTGTTTTGTCAGTAAAGAATGACAACTAAATGTTAAACAGTAAAAAATAATATTTATAGTTTTATTTTAAAGAATAAATTATATAACCAATACGTAATCCATGAAAAAATTATATAGCCAACAATAATGTGTAATAGTACCTAACTTAAATTCTGAAAGACTTTCTCTGCGGACTATATTTGAAGTTATGTTTGTAACATTACCGTCGTAACAAATAAGTATTTTTATTTGACTCGTGTGTTACACAGGGTAAACATGATGTCTAAATATTTTTTTTTTAATTTTGTATTACCAGTAATGTAATTTGTTACATTTTTTTCTTCATACTTGATAAATAATATTCATCCCTGTTTATTATATTACATATTTCCTATGTTCCTAAAATAAAAATTCAATAAATTATTTGAATCAAGAAAGAAACAACCATAAAAAAAATACATTCAAATTAAAATTATTAAAATCAAAAATTTAATTTTACCATAATAAATTAGATATTACTTCATATAAATTATTCCTCTCATGAATTAAGTGAAAATTTTTACTTGCATTACTAGAAAGAATGCTTTCAACATCGCCATTTTAACATCAATTTTTTATGATGAAATTGATGTTAAGAAAAAGGTGAAGGAATTTTTGTAAATAAACTGATTTTGTTAATATCGGTTTTTAAAAAAATCGATCTTAACATAGCAATAAAACCGATGTTAACATAGTGATGTGAAAAACAGATGTTAACATCAATTATTAAAACACTAATGTTAACGTGGCTATGTTAACGTGGCTATGTTAACATCAGTTATTAAAACACTAATGTTAACATCAGTTTTGTAAACAAAACTGATGTCAATTGATTTTTTGTTAACATTGATTTTTCAAAAACCAATGTTAACATTGGTTTTTTAGCAACTGATGTTAGGTTTTAATGTTGTGTTTTTTCTTTTATTGAATTTATCTCTTTGTCTTCTCTGACCTAGTCACTTTCACCTCATCTCACTGTCACTCTCGCTCTCTCGTTCTCAACAACAACACTCTTTCGACCCCCTCAAGATCTCTCCCTCCAAATCCCACAAGCTCATTGAGTGCTTCACCCGCAACCAGCTCCTTGAGATCCTCCAGGACGTGCTGGCACACCACCCAGACGTCCTTTTCGTCGTGCATGTTGTTGCGGACCCCGATGTCTCCCAGCGTAAGCTCTTCATCCATGGCCTTAGCTAGGACACCATCACTGATGACTCCTCTCGTTCTTCTCCACCTTTAGCAACCTCAAGGAGGTCGTTGTCATCCTGACAAGGCCATCGACAAGTCCAAGGGCTATGGCTTCGTCACCTTTTGCCACGTCAATGGTGCGCTTCTCGCCCTCTATGAGCTCATCAAGCGCTTCAACAATCGCCTGACGATCATGCAGCTCGCCACTGCTGGGAACTCCACGTCAAACACCAACCTCGCTGACCTGGCTATCCGTAAGATCTACACCACCAACGTGCCACCGAACCACCACATGGACAAGCTTCTTGTACACTTCTCCATGTACGGCAAAATTGAAGAAGTCGTGCACTTCTCCAGAGGTTGATTGTGGGGCGTTGGATTTGGAGTGGACGGTGGAGATTGGGTGTGGAATATGCAGCTTTGTTTGTTGGTGAGGAATTGGTGGCTTCAGTGGGATATCGCTTTGTGATTGATGTTTGAGATGTCGATAACTTCAGCCATGGCTAAGGTAATAGGCTAATAGCAACACTAAAGTTATCAATATATTTCTGGGTAGTAATACAATTTGTAGATGCTCAACTATTTTATTGTTGTGAATGGATTAAGAATATTTTAAACCTACAAATTCTGAAACCAATAATATCATTAATATGATTTGGATTATCTCATATTCTATTAATAGTTTTAGATGGGGCTAAAAAATACTACTACATATTTAATAAGATCATTCTTGTTTAAGTGCTATTGACTGGACCCATGGATCTAAATGTTAATCTGGTCAATTTGAAGTGAACTCATGAGTTTGATTTTGAAAATTAGAATTTGATTCCAAATGTTCTTTCATAGGATGACACTCAAATCCTATCAAACAATATATTTGTTATTCTATCTAGAAGTGGCCTTTTTCCAAACTTTTGTCTAGTGTTGTCTTATAGCCTCCTTGGTGGCACTAGGGGTGGGCATGGATTGGATTTTTAATAATCTAATCCACATCCAATCAATATCTACTCAAATGGATTGGATCTTAAATCTACTTACA
The DNA here is from genome assembly GCF_004193775.1 of Glycine soja. Classification (NCBI taxonomy): domain Eukaryota; kingdom Viridiplantae; phylum Streptophyta; class Magnoliopsida; order Fabales; family Fabaceae; genus Glycine; species Glycine soja. The sequence goes on along the minus strand of NC_041016.1, from coordinate 30,861,273 downwards.
TGAATCACAAAACATGGTACTCAGATGATGTGTATCTAGTAATCTTTCACATCAATATTCATGCAAGATTTATTTATTTATTTTGTTCTAATGATTGCTAAATATGAGCTGATTGATTTTCCTGGCTTACCTAAATGCAGGATTAAATAAATATCCCAATGCAAGCTTAGTAATAGATCCTAATATCTTATTTTGAACATTGGTGGTTATTGATTAATAATTTCCACTTATTAGCTTTCTAACTTTAGCACATCTAAATCATGAAACCAAACTTTGATCTTGAAGTGGAGGCATGAGCAAAAGATGAATCTAAGGTAGTAAGGTTGCTTCCAATGTATCTATTCAAGAAACCTCTACATGTCCATGTAGTGGAAGCCTCACTAACATTTCCAATGTCACAAATCCAATAGGAACTCATCATCCTAATTCAGAAGCTATTTCACTTGACTCAGCTCTCAACTCCAACAATAGTGAGCCAAGGGAAAGAGATTCAATATGATTCTCAATCTCAAGCACTGGTGATAGCAACAATGAATCTGCCTCTCAAACTACAACAGCAACAACCATTCCATAAGATTTCCCTTGCAAATTCAGTCTGCGCAAATTTTTTAGCTCTCAAGATCTTGATAGACACATTGATGCACATAGGACGGAAAAAGAATTAGCAAAACAAAAACTTGTTAACAGATTTGCAAGTGCACCAACTTTATCACAAGTAGTAAAGATTAAAATGGAAGTCCAAGTGTCGAATTCACAGGAACTTTGATTGTACATAATTGATGCAAACTCAATTATTAAGCAATGAAAAGAAGGAGAAGAAGAAAGAGACAATGAATTATAAATGTGAAATTTGAAATTAAGGAAAATAAAAAGATAACAGGAAAAATAAACAACGGTTTGAATGTGAGAAGATAGAATCAGAATGCAATGATGTTGGGGTCTAATATGTCAAAACTACTTATAATATAATGTAATTGATTTTCTATATTTTATGAAATCCCTGTTTCTTCCCACATCAACTAAATTACCTTATCTTTGGTTTCCTGCACGAAGGGCCTAGTTTATTTATCCTTTTTCCCAAATTTCTTTGCAAAGATAAAATAGCAAACGGCATTAAGGTAAGAGATGCAAAAATTCGTGGGCAAAATAAATGTCAATCTATTTCTAACAATAAATTTATTAAGATACCCTTCCCCAGTCCTTTAGAAAATAACCATTTTTCAATACATTACCCTCTAAACAGTATATGGGTGATCAGACCATAATAGTAGAAAAGTATAGAGAAGTAATAGAAACAGAATTGCATTAAACAGATAATAAGAAAGAATTATATTACAAGAGTTTGGCCTCCAGGCTTCCAACAAAAGGAGTTTAGCCTCTCATAACCATGAGAGACTTTACACTTTAGGGGTTAATGGACGAAGGTGATAGATGACTAATAACAAGAAAAAGGGGAATGGCTAAAGAGAGGGTTTCCCCTGAGGGATATACCCGTGTGTGGGTTGTGAGATTGTGTCTTTTTCTTCTGCTTCCTCCTCCTTATATAGGCACTAGGTAGCTTAATTTTCACCCTGACTTCAGGCTTAGCGTAAGCTTTCGCACTAAGCGTGTGTTTCATGGGTCTTTTTCGCGCTAAGCGTGTGTTGCACGCTGAGCGAGAATGCGCGCAAGGCACGTCTTGCATGTTAAGCGGGCTTTCCAATTCTTTCATTTTTTCTTCAAGGTTTTTTCTTCCAGTTTTTGCATCAATTTTTCCTCTAAAGCACTTGAAATCTTTTTCTTTTAAATTTTTCTAATCAAAAATAGCAAAGATGTTAATTTCTTCATTATTTCATTAAAAACAATAATAAAGTAAAAAATTACGCCCACTTATTAATCCAAATTGACTATCACATTAGCTTATATTTCGCAACTATCAAAGGGAAAGAGAATTAGCAAAAAGGGCAACGAGAATGGCAGTTTTCTTTTAAAGGTATTCCAATTTTAATCTTAAATAAATTGGACTATATAAGCCACAAGAGACCAAGGATAAGGATAGAGATGCAAGGTCATAATTTGCCACATGACATGGAATCGAATTTTGAGACTTCAACATGGATTGTATATGGCCTGTAGACTCAAATTTGACTTAAGGTAGAAAAAAGACTAAATGAGTATGCTCTCCAGTTTTTAGAATTCCAACAAAAATGTCATGGATTTCTCTACTTTCTGGTATGCATTTATCGTGGCTACTATTCTGAGTTCTTAAATAAACTTCAAAATATGAAATAACTTATAAATACCTTTAGTGATATGATAGTTACCTTTTCCACATGTTGAATCGAATAATCACACCCATTAGGGTATCCAGTTTGAGAGCAGCAAGCTGCAGAATTAAATAAGCATGCCATCACTGTTAATAGACTATAGATAACATACAAATGAAAGGAAGAAAACTTACTTACTCAATCAATATTACAAATCCTATTAAGAAATTTCATCCAATAGGTTTGGAGTAGCAAAGCAAAGGCATACAGAAAAAGAGCTGGTGAAAAAAACTCATTCCAAGAAATTGCAAAATACATGTGAATGATAGAAGATAGAAGAAATGATGATTTTACCGATTGAGATGAGAGCTCGTTGAGAGAATTACACAGAATGTGGGTGGAAAAAAGAGGTGTGTCTTGTGGTGATTTGCTGGTGGAGATGAAACAGTGGTTTGAACTACACAAAATTTAATTCTAATTTTTGAAGATGGTTGTTGTCTTGCTAAAGAAAGCAATATTGTATGGGCCTACGGGGAATGTAGAAGATATCCGAAATGGACTTAGGATTTTCAACTTTAAAACTATTTAAAAAGAAAGTGGGTTTCAGATTTTATAAGTGGATATAAATTATGAATGTGGTAAAAGATCTTATCCATTGAAAATAATTAAAATGGATTGGACCGATCAATTGTTGGATTAGATTTAGATACTAGATTTTTTTGCCCAAGCCTAGGTGGCACCTTTGACCACTTGGCTAATAATCTAAGGCTTTCGAGTTGGCCAACCAATAAGTTGCTAACAGCCATTGCCTGTACAAAATGAATCAATATTGTAATCAGCAATGCCAATATGCCTGAAGTGCCAAATTCTCGAAACATTGTGAATTTGTGACTGTATTAGTAATTTTTTGCTTATATATATATATATATATATACAACAACAACAACGCCTTATCCCACTAGGTGGGGTCGGCTACATGGATCAACTTCCGCCATAATGTTCTATCAAGTACCAGACTTCTATCCAAATCATTAAGTTCGAGATCCTTCTTGATAACCTCTCTTATAGTCTTTTTGGGTCTTCCTCTGCCTCGAATTGTTTGTCTTCTCTCCATCTGGTCTACTCTCCTCACTACAGAGTCTACCGGTCTTCTCTCTACATGCCCAAACCACCTAAGTCTATTTTCCACCATCTTCTCTACAATAGGCGCTACTCCAACCCTCTATATATATATATATATATATATATATAAAACAGTTTTGGAAATTCTTAATTGCATGAGATTTGGATATTTGAATTTGTGCAGTTACGAATGCACTTTAATCTTTTCTTTGGGTACTCTAGTAGGGTCAATTTTAAATTGAAAAGTGACACTAACCTCTTTGAAATTGCAAAATGCAAGACTTCTGTTTCAGCTACCGTGATACTTCGGTTGTATGAACATACTTCCAGATTTATAATTGATAATTCAATATGAAATTATTTAGATGGTTTATGAAAGCTATTAGATATCTGGTAGTTTCGGATATTGGAAAGTCAGTTACAACATCACTTCCTGACAATGTGGTAAGTTATCTTTGTTTGCCTTTGAAGTATGTTGGGAATTTACACTTGCACTCCAAAGGCCTACCCTTGTTATGCTATTGTTGGGGCTTTGGTCTTCCAGCCTTAATGTTAATGGGAAGATCCATTCCTAAATTTTTCTATTACCCCCTGGTACTCCGACAGGTTGGGGGGATATTTGATAGCTCTGTAGCAAAGGATCTTAGATAGGTTGGTCCTATTCTAGACTACTATAAGAGATCTTTTGTGACTCTAAGTATTGTATTTCATAAAAATAAAAACCATATGATAGGGTTATTCCCTCCGTATCGTAAAAGAAAAAATATTTAATACAAAATAGTCCTCTTCTTAGTGCTTATCTCTTTACATTAGAAAAATCTTTATTAGTTCGAAAATAAAAAACTATTTAATAAATTCTTGAATTCTAAAATTTATTAAATAAATTATTAAATTAAAAAATTGTTGAATTCTTGATTATAATATTTTGCATATTTAGGTTAATTAACAAAATAGATAGAATACTAAAACAATATGCAAAAACAACATCAAGTTTGGAAGAATTGATGTTGTAAGGTACAAAACACTAGTTCTGTGAAAATCGATGTTGTTATGCACCTTATAACATCATTATTGTGTATTTTAACATTGATTTTTTTATAACCGATATTAACGTTGATACTTTTAACGCCACTAGTTTCAATATTAGTTAGAAAATCGATATTGAATATCCAAAATAATGGATATTAAAAATATTTTTTCTAATAGTGTTTGCTTTATAAAAGAAAAAACCACCCACTGTCAACAATTTTAAAATAATTGTTATAAAATTCATTTTATTCTGTAACTAACCATTTTTTAATTTTAAAAACTTACCAATTTGTTAATTAAAATATCCATTTTTTAAGAACAGTAATTAATATATTTAAGGAACTATTGTGTTGATCCCAATCTTTATACAACTTAAAAGTTAAAACTAAAATCTTTATTAAAAAATGTCAAATAAAAAAACATTAATAAAATTAAGTTATTTGAACGTTTTACATAAAATTTACTTTAAATAAAAGTAAAATAAAATACAGTTATTTTAGACTCATACCCAATAAGTTTATGTTTGTCAATATTTTTTAGATAAATGGGCTAAAATGAACACTTAATTATATAATGTTGAATAAGTAGGAATGTGGATATGAATGTGATTTGAGTGCCTAGCATTTATCAACCTTCCCTAATTAAATTTTAGTAAAAATATAATAGTTTAATTTAATTTCTCAAAAATATAAAATTAAATATTTATTTATTTACAAAAATAATTGAATGCATCCAAAATTTATTTTTGCAAAAAAATCATTATAAAGTTGAAATAATCATAACAAAATTAAATACTGAATAAAATATGTAAGAAAGTTTTAGTTGAATAGCAAATAAACACCGTCCAAATTGTTCCTAAGCACGAAATATTTATTTCTCCATAAAAATAATCTAAATTTCATTTAAATTTATAATCAATCATATAAGTATAACTTAATATATTTCTTTATATAATCTCAATTATTAATTTAATCGTGAAATAATTATTTTGATTATATAAATAATAAAAGAATCTTATGTCCTTACATCAATTTAATATATCTATTTTCTTTTATTTCATTTGCAAGTCAATAATTACAAATTTTATGTGATGTGACTTCACATAAAGATAACAAACAATCATTCTTTCTATAATCTTGATCATATGGATCACGAATGAACCAAATTTTCAAAACATCTACCATTTTCAACCTTTTTATCCTTCATAAACTTATATCAATTAATTGACATCCAACTATTTTTTTTCCTTGCCTTCTCGTACTCCTCATATGCATGCAAGCATATCCCCATTCTCGTTGACGATGTAAGTATACATACTTTTGATTTTCATAGAGAATATTATCCACAAATATAATAAAGATAACTTATATGTTAGCAACAATCCTAATCAAGAGTCCAATCCAGAAAGGTCCAGAAGGATAACCACAAGACATGGGTACATGCAAGACTACGAGACCTGACAACAGCTTCAAGGGAGCAAGCATCAACAGAAACCACTACAACCAATAACAATAATAAATATTTAGTTAAGTCTGTTGAGTTAGTTACAAATAAGTTTGTTAAATTTGTTTAGTTAGTTACAAGTAGTTATAAAGTTGTAGTATATAATAAGGTTGCATGGAATGAGAAATACGCGAAAAAGCTTATTCTTGGAAACCCTTTTAGAAGGAGCCTTGTCCTCGAATCAAGGTACCCATACCCTCTGCCCTAACACTGGTTCGACCTGCCGCCGCCGCCATGGCCGACCATGCAACCTATAAGACCACGACTGATAGGCTTGAGGACGCTATTGCTCGCCTATCCAGTCACCAATCCTCCCTCTTTGACAAACATTTTGACCTCGCCGATAGTACTCTGAACTTTCTGGCAAAGTGTATTCGATTCTCGATCGCTTCCACCTACTAACGCCCAATCATAATCACTCCAACTCAAGTGCTCAGTTCAATCAGCGCAACCCCGTCAAGCTGGACATTCCACGATTTGATAGTCGTGATCCCTTGGGTTGGATATTCAAGATATTGCAGTTGTTCGATTATCAGAACACACCAGAAGAAGAAAGAATTATCGTAGCCTCCTTCTACCTCGACGGGGCCGCTCTAAGTTGGTACCAGTGGATGTTCCACAACGGGTTCATCACCTCCTGGTCTGGCTTCTTGCAAGCATTGGAATCCCGATTCGCTCCTTCCTTTTACGATGATCCAAAGGGAGTTCTCTTTAAGTTGTCACAGCGAGGAGCGGTCAACGAGTACTTGACCGAGTTTGAACGCTTGGCGAACCGCGTTATCAGTCTACCTCATCCCTTCCTATTAAGCTATTTCATTTCAGGCTTGTCACCGAAAATCCACCGAGAAGTATTGGCTCTTCAACCAATCTCCCTGCTGCAAGCAACGACCCTCGCCAAACTCCAAGAAGATAAGTTGTGTGACTGCTGTCCCCCGCATCGGGCCAATCTCCCTCCTCCAACACCAAGCCACAACACCAACCCGAGACCTAAACCACCCTTCATCCAATATACCCTGGACGAAATGGCCCTCCACCGCGAGAAGGGCCTTTGCTACAATTGCGATGAAAAGTGGAATTCCATCCATCGTTGCAAAGGCCGCGTCCTCTTGTTCATCGCGGACAACACTACCTCTGAGCCCAACGACCCTAACCCGGACTTCTCAACACCTTTCTTCCCTTGTCCTAAACCTACAACCTCTCTTGACCTTGAACCCATTACTGCCACAAACCCTCTCCACATCAGTCTCCATGCCCTTTTCGGCCTTCCTTCATCTGAAATCTTTCTCCTCTTCAACGTCATTAACCATGCTCGCTTCACTATCCTCATCGATAGCAGCAGCACCCACAACTTCCTTCAACCTCGCATCGCTCAATTCCTCCACCTCCCCTCTCCACGTATTGGTGGGTAATGGTTCAGTCCTTGACTGCAACCAAATCTACACAGACACCTCCCTAACCCTCCAAGGCCATCCCTTCACGGTCACGTTCCATCTACTTTCGATAAGTGGCTCAGACAATTTGGGCCAATAACTACTGACTATACCTCTTTAATCATGAAGTTCACCCATTTGGGCCGCCAAGTTGAACTCCATGTGGATCTAGCCATTGGTCCTGAACCGGTTTCCGTACCACAAGTTAAGCGTTTAATTCAGACTGGGTCTACTTCGACCTTATTCCACTTGTGCCTCACACCCGCAAATCCACCCGATTCCCGTAATTGAAGCCCTGCTCACCCAATTGCAACACCTTTTACCAAACACCAACCAATCTTCCCCCTCCACGACAAGTGGTTCACCGCATAAACCTTCTTCCGTCCACTACTCCGGTGAACGTACGGCCATATCGCTACCCACACTTTCAAAAGTCTGAAATAGAGAAAAAAGTCTCTGAACTCCTCTCCACATGCCTTATCCAACAAAGTACGAGTCCATATTCCTCCCCAGTCCTTCTGGTGAAGAAGAAGGATGTACTTGGTGAATGTGCGTCGATTATCGCGCATTGAATTCGGTCACTGTCCATGATCATTTTCCGATTCCAACGATTGATGAGTTACTCGATGAGCTAGGGCACGCTTCCTGGTTCTCCAAGTTGGACCTCAGACAAGGATTCCACCAAATCCCCATGCATGAACCCGACGTTGAGAAGACTGCGTTTAGGACCATCAAGGGCACTACGAATATCGCGTAATGTCGTTCGGCTTATGCAATACGCCCTCCACTTTTCAGGCAACCATGAACAACCTGCTGACTCCATTCCTGCGCCGCTTTGCAACTGTGTTTTTTTTTACGATATTCTAGTGTATAGTGATTCGTTATCGTCTTATATCCAGCATCTTGAAACTATTTTTCAAACCCTTTTACAGGGACAGTTCTATCTTAAGTGCTCCAAATGCTTATTCGCACAAACTTAGTTGGAATATTTGGGGCACATCGTGTCCGACAAAGGAGTTGAACCTGAGCCATCCTAGATTCGTGCCATGGTACAATGGCCCACTCCGACTTCAGCCAAGAAAATTAGGGCATTTCTCGGTATCACCGGATTCAACCGCAAGTTTATTAGGAATTATGCATCCATTGCGGCCCCTTTCACGTCACTATTATGTAAGGATGCATTCGTATGGACCCTAACGGCGCAAACTGCCTTTGATCAACTGAAGTCAGCAATGACTAGTGCTCTTGTCCTGGCCCTATTGAATTTTGCATAGTCGTTCACCGTCGAAACTAACGCCTCCAGCACGGCCATGGAGGTTGTTCTAATGCAATAGAACCATTCCATTGCGTTCTTCAGCAAATCCTTTAGACCTCAACTGCTCCATGTTTCCACATACGTACAAGAGCTTCACGCCATTGTCACAGCTGTACGCAAATGGCACTAATACCAACTAGGGCATTCGTTCACCATCTTGACTGATCACAAGAGCCTCTGAGAACTAATGTCTCAAGTCATTCAGACCCCGGAACAACACTACTACTTATCCAAGCTCCTGGAATTCGACTATACGATCCAATATAAGTCAGGCGCTTCCAACGTTGTCGCAGATGCTCTCTCTCGTACGACACTATGTTCCTCCGGCCAGCTTCTCCTACTCTCGGTGCCTAACTTCAACTTCCTTGATGATCTTCGATGCACACTGCATGCAAGCCCCAACTTCCTAACTATCGCATCCACAATGAGTTGCTACTATTTTGAGGGCATATTTGGTTAGATAACACTAACCCCTATATCCCCACCCTCTTGCTTGAGTTCCATGCCACACCTTGGGGCGGTCACCTCGGCGTAGCCAAGACTACCCACAGACTCGAATCTTGTTTCTATTGGTCCACCTTGCGTTAGGACGTTAAGCGATTTATTCATGAATGCAGTGTTAGCTAACAAACGAAGATGAGTACTCGTTGGCTGGCCGGTCTTCTCTAACCCTTGCCATTTCCCACCGAAATCTGGGAAGACATTTCTATGGACTTTATCACCCACCTTCCGTAGTCCCACGAGTTCACCGTCATCCTGGTCATCGTCGATAGGTACTCGAAGGGCATCCATCTCGGTGCACTACCCACCCACTACTCCGCCTTTAAGGTTGCAACCTTATTTCTGGACATAGTTTGAAAACATCACGGGTTTCCTCGGAGTATCGTTTCTAATAGGATCCCATTTTCTTGAGTTCCTTCTGGCGGGAGCTTTTCCGGCTTAGTGGAACTCATATGCGCATGAGCATCGCCTATCACCCGCAGACCGACGGCCAAACTGAAGTCATGAATCGCATTTTGGAGCAGTACTTGCGATCATTTGTCCACTCACAACCAGCGAATTGGTTCCGTTACCTCACATTAGCGGAATGGTCTCACAACACGTCCCTTCATTCGGGTTCTGGTTTTACTCCATTTGAGATAATCTACAGCAAGCTGCTACTGGCAATCCCTCAGTATCTACAGGGAACATCCACTAACGAAGATGTTGATTCATTGATATCCTCCCACCAAGCAATTCAAGAGGCACTTCAACGCAGGTTGAGTAAGGCACAGGCTGCCATGAAGAAACAGGCAGACACCAAGCGCGAAGATGTTACTTTCAACGTTGGTCAATGGGTTTATGTTAAGCTTTGTCCCTTCCGCCAGCATTCTGTCGGCGAACTGGTCCACCCAAAGCTGTCAAAGAGATTCTTCGGACCTTTCCAAGTTATAGATTGTGAGGGACAGGTCGCATATCATCTCCGGTTACCAGACAATGCACGCATCCATCCCATTTTTCACTGCTCCCTCTTACACGCACATCACGGACCACTTCTTTCTCCCTCGGATGCATGGCCCCTACAAATTATCAAGCAGAAACCCGTGCCCCGTCCACTTTGCTTCTTGGACTCCAAACTCAATAATTATACGTCCCCACCAACCTGTTTAGTTCTTACCCAGTGGTTGGGACAACCCCAGAGGATACGACCTGGGAGCCTTGGCAGGAGCTTCGTGACACATACTACCTTGAGGACAAGGTGGTGTTTGAGGATTGGAGGTATTGTTAGCAACAATCCTCATCAAGAGTCCAATACGGAAAGGCCCAGAAGGATAACCACAAGACCAGGGTACCTGCAAGACTACGAGACTTGACAACAGCTTCAAGGGAGCAAGCATCAACAGAAACCACTGCAACCAATAAAAATAATAAATAGTTAGTTAAGTATGTTGAGTTAGTTACAAATAAGTTTGTTAAGTTTGTTAAATTTGTTGAGTTAGTTACGAGTAGTTATAAAGATGTAGTATATAATAAGGTTGCATGGAATGAGAAATACGCGAAAAAGTTTATTCTCGAAAACCCTTTTCAGGAGGAGCCTTGTCCTCGAATCAAGGTACCCATACCCTCTGCCCTAACATTATACATATTTTTATGTCTAGGTATCTTTTGTTGGAAGTACCTTGTTGGAAAAAAATATTTTGCATTAACCATTAAAAAATAATTACACACAATTAACATAATTAACAAATTACACACAATTAACATAATATTTTGCATGAAGAAGTATCTTTTAAATCAACATAATTAACAAAAAATATTATTTTATTTTTGGAAAAAAAATAAAACAGAATATGCAATAACCATTAAACTAAATTTACACACAATTTATTGCATTTCTTGAGTAAGAGATTTTATTTCAACATAGTCCAAGTACAATCTTTATCCACTTCTCCATTTTCCTTTCCACATCCTATTCATCTTCATCATTGTTAGTTTCATTATCCTATACTTTGGAGCATCAAAATTTACTTTCAATCCTAATACAAAAAAATTAAAGACATTATACAATATTAGAATGACAAAAAATATCGGTATAAAAACCTGAAAATTTGAAAATAATAAAACATCTTATATGGATAAATCATAAAAAGTTTTGAACCATCTACAAAAATATGCACCCAATAATGATGCCATCTATTTTAATAAAAACACAACAAACACACCGCCATTCATTTTAAATTTGAAAAACAACACATATTGAAATCGAAAAGGCAAACGAAAACAAACCACAACCCTTCATCTGATTATTTTCTTAAACTAATTTCTGAAAAAGTAAAGGAAGTGATTGTTCGATATTAGGGAGAGTTTAAAAAGAAGAACAATTATTCATTTCTACAAATTTATCCAAATTAAATACATTAAATTGAATTAAATATATTCACAATGGAAATAGTATTGGGCATTTTCTATGCAAATTAATAATTTATTACATTATGTTGTGCATGTAATAATTTTAAATTTTATATTTTCTATGCAAATCAATAATTTATTAAGTTATAGAAATTGATTTTATTATATTCATATTTATTTGAGAGTGGGATGTAAAGTTATATTTAGTAATTTTTAAGCAATGTTAAATATTTTTTTAAAGAAAAACAATGATCAAATAATTATTATATTTTTAAAAACCTAAATACAAACACATTTATGTCATATATACCAAATTAACTTTTAAAATTAATTATGTATATTTTTTGGTTTAAATATGTTTATCATACCTAGAAAATATGTCGTTTTTAATTTACTACCTAAAATTCATTTTTGGTCATCTACGTACCTGAAAAAAATGATGCATCAATGTAGTATGTGTCATTAGTCTCATTTTGTTAAGTAGTAACATGATAGATGGAGTGTCACATCATGAAGCCTAATCGCTGACACGTACCCTAAAATTCATCATTCTCACATCTCACTCAACCCTCTCCTCTCCCCTATCGTCAAATCCACCTGCATCGCCATAGTCACAACCACATTCTTCTTCATACGCCACCACTCTCCATGATATATAAGTGTCGTTGCCATCACCGCCAACAACACCCCCATCGTCGTCTCCGTCCCCTCCTCCTCCTCCTCCTTCACAATCTAGCCCCTAATCCACCCCTGACCCCATAGCTTCACCTCATTCATCTTCTTCATCCTTCTAGCACCACCCAAGCCAATTCATCTTCTTCATCCTTCCACCACCACCCTTCCTTTGCACACAATCACGTCTCCACCATGACCCTCTACCTTACCAAGTCAGTGTGCGCACGAGAGCCACCACCAACCTCGTCACCACGTGTCGTCGCTATGATAGTGTTCGTAGTCTCCTTGGCGCACAAGGTGTCGATGTGGACAAGGTGGAGTCCAAGGTCAGCGGCGAGGATGGAGTTGAAGGCGTGGTTGGTGGAGTAGAGGTAGAGGATGAGATGGTAGGAGCAGGGGCGGTGCTTGGCGGCACGGGGTAGGTAGGCAAGGGAATGGAGGAGAACAACAGTGGATTAGATCTTGCTGAGGGAAGTCACTTTTTTTTTAAATTATTAGTTAATAAAATATAATAATTGAATTTTTAAATAAATTAAATAATAAATAATGATATAGCTTCAATTTGCTAACGTGTTAACTGTTAAGTAATTAAGCTTGATGACGTGGCACTCTAACTGTCACGTTATCACTTAAATAACAGTAAGTGCTTCATTGGAACATAAAAAAAAAATTAAATACGCAAATGACCCAAAAGTGAATAGTAGGTGCTTCATTTGAAAATAACCTATTTTTTAGATAAGAAAAATATATTTAAGTATTTTTTTTTTAATCTGCTAACTTATTCAAAATTTTGATACTTATTTTGTGAGGCAATAGTTTGACTCAAATAATCATATGAAAAAAATGATAATTTTGTAAGTAATAATTTAACAAAAAATGGTGATAAAGAGTATCTTAATTGTCCGAAATCATTGAACATGATTTAATCGGAAACCATAATGATATTTTTATAATCTTATATATTCCAAAATTAAATTGAAGATTCAATTAATTTAAATAATAATTTTATAATGATTAGAAATTCGCTTTTAATTGTCAAGAATATCTTAAATGCGCAAAATCATTCTGCATGTTTTTGATTGAGAACCATGATATTTTATAACATTGAAAACTGGTTTTAAATTATTTTTTTTGATAAAAAAATTTCTATCATTTTTTAATATAAAATAATTTCTGGTTTCATATTTTTTATACCTAAACGTTAAAATTTTATTTAACAAATGTTTTTAAATATAAAATTATTATCTGTTTGACTATAATCTGGAAATATAGCATTTTATATATCGTGTTTATTTGTTTATATTATTTATTTAATTATAAATATTTCTGGTTAAATAAATAATATAATTTATTATAATAGTTATAATTCACCGGTAAATCTTTATAATTTTTAGAATTAAAATATAAAAGATACTTCTATAATTATTCTTTTTTTTCCTTTAAAAAAAGAACAAAAGAAGTTAAAAGTACACATTAAACCTTAACATTATGAGACAGAAAATGACTAACATAATTACTATTTTAACCTGAAAAATAGCCGAAATTTTGGAATTACAAAATTATTAACATTTTTTTCTTATTTGGTGATATTTTTTAAATGCTACCAAAATTTTGTAGTAATATTTTTTACTAAGTGTTAGGCAAAAAAATATTGTCAAAGATTATATGTGTAGTAGTGTATAGTTACACTATAACTACTACTTTTAACAAAAAAAAATATTACATTTTAGGTTTATGAATTTTAGCTAATAAATTCTTTAGGGTATTTTTTTTCATACATGGATACAATATAATATTCTCTTGACTTCTATAAATCAATGATTATAGAAAATAATGATTACCCAAATTGATTAACTTTGTTACCTGTGCAATCCACAAATAAAATGGATTAACACAATAGAAATAAAATATATAATAGTTTTAAAAAATATAAATTTTTATATATATTCAAATAGAAATTGTATACATTGAATTTAAAATGAAAACATTTAAGAGTTTCTTGACATAAAAAATCAAATAATTGTTGGAAAAAAATACTCAAGGGAATTATTCCTAGTATAGATACTCTTACGATAAATAGATATAAATATGAATTAATTTAATATAAATAGAATGTATAATATTTTATAATATAATTTTATAATTTAAAATTAAAAAAATAAAGGATATTTTGCTATAGAAAAATTAAACATCACTCATATAATATAAAAGTTGTAACATTAAATTTAAATATAAATAATTAAGAGTATCCTAATTCTTAATATAAAAAAACCAATGATTATAAAAAAAATTAACCATTACATTAAATTTGTCTTGCTATGATTATCAGTGTGACAGATGAATATAAATATAGATTACACAATATAAATAAAATATATAATAGTTTACAAAATATTTTTTATGCTTTCAAATTAAAAAAAATAAAGGATGTTTTGATATAAAAAAAAATATAAACATCATTCATCTAAAATTTGAATAATTAAATTTAAATATAAATATCTTAAAATATAAACGAACTTTAACTTCTGAAATTAAATATTGATTGAATAATTGACGATTAATTCAAACGAAATAATATTTGATTGAAATCATTAATTGTGGAAAATATTACCATTTTAATAGTGAGGTCATCTTTAAAAAAAAACCGTGAGACAATTTAACATTTTTTATTTGAATTGTTTGAACCTTCAATTATTATTAACACTTTATTTTAAATTTAAATGGATGATAATGAATTGATTTCTCATACTTTTACTTTCTTTCACCATCAAATTTTAATTAATTACATTTAATTAATTATTTACTATCATATTTCTCCTACATAAATATATGAAAAAGAAACCACATATGGATAGTGCATGTCAAATAAAGATGGATTAAACTCAAAATCTACACGAGATTAAAGAGAAATAATAAACCGAAGTAGATGAAGGGAGAGAGACACTGAAACTGCAACAACTTTTTCCTATATTGATAGCTTATCACATAAAATTTTGACATTTTCATTTGACACTTTGTCGGTTGTTCTTATATTCCCTTTGTACGAGCACATTGAGTCCCAAAGTCACAATGCCTCAATAAAGAATCAATTAACATGAATGAGATCATCATTATATTGGCTAAAAATCAATCCTTTAAAACAACCTAATAATATATTAAAAAAACAATTTGATATATTTAACCATCACCTTCAATCGAAAAAATCATAAAAAAACAAATCAGACATTGAATAACAACAAAAGTGCAAGAGGTAGAGAAAAATAGAACCAGCATATTAAGTTTTTTGCCTTTACCTGATAAATTGAAACATAACCAATAATCGTAACAAAATCAGATAATAAAAGGTAGAGAAAAAAGGAATAAAAAGAAAAAAGACGAAGAATGACTTATCTTGTTGTGGTGGCCGACAATGACGATTGCAATCCTTGTGCCCAAAACAAAATTGATCATTGAGTCCCAAAGTCACAGTGCCTCGATAAAGAATCAATCACCAATGATACCATGATTGGATAAAAATCAATCCTTTAAAACCAACCAATGATAGAAAAAACAATTCGATATATTCAACCATCACCTTCAACCAAAAAATTCATAAAAAAAACAAATCAAAAATTGAATAACAACCGAAAGTCCAAAAGATGTAGAGAAAAATAGAACCACCATATTAAGAATTTTTCCTTTACCTGATAAATTGAAAATATAACCGATAAGAGTAACTTACCTAATAAAATATGGTAGGCTCGCATGAGGATAAGTGTACCTTAAGTAATAGTAACAAGTGAACTCAAAAGTTCAAATATCAAACCCAAAAAATTAATTATATTCTAAATTAATTAAGTTTATTAAACTAACAATAAAGATATTTAAAAATATGATTTAAATATTTTTGTGATTTTGATTTTTATAAGAAAATAATAAAATAAATATAAAGAGTTGTTTTGAGTTATAACAAGAATGACCCAGGTTTATGATTCATTAGTACCAATTTTCCTTCAATCTTATTCCTAATATAATTTCTTCCTCAGTTAATTATCAATTCTCAAAATCAAATAAAGTCTATGATCAAGGTTAGAAGATTTTTTTTTTGTCTTAAATCAATACCCCAATAATCATGGATCTACCAATTTAAATTAACGGATAAAATTAATTCTAGGGATGATTAATTAATCTAAGGGAGATTATCCAAACAGTTTGATCATATAATTTGGCATAAAATATTTTTTTACGTAGATCTATCAACTACATGCAAATGATCAGTACCATGCAATCGATTGAGTATTAGAATAGCTGGTTCCAAATAAATATAAAAATAATAAAGATAATTAATTAACATAAAAATAACGAGAAATTCCATTAAGAACAAGAAGATGAGTACATTTGGACAATTACATCATAACCTCCAGAGTAGGGGGACTAGCCACTCATAATCAGAGAAAAACTAGCAATCCTATAAAGAGTAAACATAAACATACCAATAGTTAGGAACAATGATCACGATTCATTCTAACGGTGTCGTCCACACTCTTGAACTCTCAAAAGTTCTCTAGGTTCTCTCAAATTCATAAAAGACTAGAATAAAACTTAAATTCCCTTTTTACAAAGTCTAGAGACTTACATATAGCTTCTTAAAGATATCTCACAAAAAGCCGCACTACAACTAGGGGTGGGAATAGGCTAGGCCGGCCTACAGGGGCCTACGACCTGGCCTACATAAAGTCTGGCCTGACCTATTTAATTAAAAGACTAGGCTCAGACTTTTTTAAAAGCCTATTAAATTAAATAGGTCAGGCTTAGGCTTATTAAAAAGCCTTATAAGCCTGATAGGCCCGCCTATATATATATATATATATATATATATATATATATATATATATATATTATTTTTTGGGTACAATTAATATTATTTTAAAAAAAACTAGCAGATTTCATTCCTATAATTAAGTAAAATTTTAATTACAAGGTGTGAGTTTCTTTATATTTCTCATTATTTTTATTAGTTTTCTTATTTCTGTTAACAGTTCCTTTTTCTATTCCTATTAGGTTTCCTTTATTCTAGAGCAAATAAAAATCATATCCTATCATATCCTACATTCTTATACAAAAATCATATCCTATCATATCCTATTACGTTCCTATACAAAAATCATATCTTATCATATCCTATTACCTTTCTATACAAAAATCATATCCTATCATATCCTATCTTATAGAGGATATGGAGGAGCTAATGATGAAATGACGTTACTATTAATTTTATTGGTAGATATTTTATGCACCGGTTCTATTCAAATAGAATGGAGATGTAGGCTTTATTTTTTTATTGTAATAATTAATATGTTGGCTTGATAGACTTGGATGATACTACCTCAAGTATGAGATTTTCTTTTGTTTTAGATTATTTTATATCATTTGATGATTTCTGTTTATATTATTAATATATTTTTAGGACCATCAACTAAATTAACGTTAGATTAAAAATTAAGGCAAATTATATATTAAGGCCTTGTTTAGCCTATTATAGAAGGTGTGTTATTTTATTTTATTTTTGTTAAAAACAACTAGGAATATTAAAGATTTAATGTGAAGAAGATTTTTAAATAGGCTTTTAAATAAGCTATCAGGCCAGGCTAGGCTTTTAAAAAGGCCAGGCCGAGCCAAAATAAAAGCCTTTGATAGGCTATAGGCCAGGCTCAGGCCTCAAAAATTAATCGTAGGCTAGGCTCAGGCCTTTTAAAGCCGGGTCTGGCCTGGCCTATTCCCACCCCTAACTACAACCGTGGTAAATCCACCAAGGTCGTGGTTGGAAGTGACGCTAAAGCCTTAAGCCACTATGGATTGACTGTGACCTTCTTGGTTGATCACAACCAACATGAGTTGACCACGACCTTCATGAGTTGACCATGACCCTCATTAGTTGATCGCGACCCTCATTAATTGATCCCTCTTGTTGACCACGATCCTCATGAATTGACCATGACCCTCATCAGTTGACCATGGTCGTTGTTGGATTTTGATGTTGTCCTAGAAGGCTATTATCACTTTATTGTGGTTGTGTTGAGATTAAGTGTAAAGTCTTAAAATCTTTATAAATTTGTGCAATTTCTGACTCTTTCACTCGATTGAGCGATTGTACTTATGCAATACAAAACTAGTGTTCAAACATTTCTGCTAATAAAATACATGTAAAATGACACAAAAACTCGTACAAAATACTATTTAGAAAGTGATTTATTATTACTCGTGTGATGCACAAAATAAGAGTTTTTTAATATTAAATCTAATGATTTAATTAAGTTATATGGTCTCAAAAAATGGTTAAATACTATCAAATAAAAGTGATGAAAAATCAATTGTGCATATAAGGTATATGAGAACTATTGACGACATTAAACTATGAAACAAATACAATATAAGAAATATTACTTTGTTGATATAAACCATAGTTTATTGAAATGATAATATGAAATTTTATGGCATACCTGAAAATCCACAAAAATAGTGAAAATAGAGTAAACTCAAATTGCTCCATTGAGTCTAAACTGAAATGCATAACAAAGATGATAATCCACCTTTTGTCTCATGAACCTACAAAGGCATCAATTTGAAAATTTTTTATTTGCATCTCTTTTTATACTAATCACATAATCATTACGATATTTGCAAAAATAATCACAAGAACTATAATTTTAAAATACCTAGGAACAATAGTGAAACTTCGCTTACACTTGTCACAAAAAGGTTTATTCTCAACTTGTGAAATCTTTTTAGTGCATTTCGAGCACGATTCACAAAACCAATTATTCTCAGTTTCGACTAATATGGTTTTTGTCAGCACCGAAGCATAACAGGTCTATTCATAAAATTTTGATTAATAATTTTTTAAGAAAAGATGAATGTTGTTCAAATATATATGAATTTAACTTGCAAATTTGAGTTGAGTGATATAAATCTGATATGAACTTATGATTAGTCTTTACCATGTCATCTAACAAAGAAATAGTTGAAGGCTTAACCATTTCACTAACAACTTGAGTTAGTTGTGTTGGGGTTGCACTCATCCTGTGAAATTAAAAAAAATATATTTATTGAGATAATTTAATTTTAAAATAGAATTGAAAAGAAAAGTAAAACATAGGTGAAAAAATAAAAATAGTTCTCTTTGTATTCCTTGACTACATCAATATCAGGATTTATGAGTAGCTTTGTTACAAAATAAGCATTGGAAATCCCCATAGTTCCTGGACATACAATTAATTAAAAATTGTTATTGCAATTCATTACATTGTATCAAAAACCTGAAATATAAAATTCTAAATTTGTGTTACCCATGAATTTGTTCAATATGAATAGTTGCAATATGACAAAAAAGGATTGACTGAATCCTCCTTGTGTAAATGTTGTTCCAATGTTGGTAAATATTTGTGTTTTAATTTAAAGTTTATAAATATATATTAATTCTATTTTATAAAATAAAATATTTATTTTATATTTTCTTAAGATTTTGTTTTAATGAGTCAACTAGGTTGTTAGATTTGTTTTGACAACTGTAAGTTAATTTTCAACGGTCATATTTTGTTTGTTGCTTAAGGTGACCTGTGCCTATATATTATCTTTCCTCATTTTCTAAAAAGATGACAGAGCTACAGTCCCATCCCTTTCTCCCAAAATTTTCTATTTCTTTTCTTATAAAATAATTTATTTCTTGAGAGTAAGAGGATTGGTGTTCATAAGGTTTGGGGATCCTTTCGCTGCACACGATCGGAACCAACGAGTTGTCGTATCTTTGGAGATGAGCGCAGTGGGGGCGTTTTCTCTCTAAGGATAGCGTTTACGCGCTTCAACCCAGGCTATATCTTTCTTCCCCTAATTTATTTTTTTCCTTGTGCTTAGTGTATGTTATAATGCATTATTCATGTGTTGTCAATTAAATTTATTTTGCTACTGTTATTTTGTTATTTAATTCAAGACTGTACATCTTCTTCGTATTTATTTTCCTTCATTTTTGTTTTATTTTCCAACAGTCTTAGAGAGAAAAGTTTTATTTTTTCACTTTCTTCTTGCATAGCCTTTTTTGCAGTAGCATCCTATTTTATCAAAATGTCTGCCATGGATATGATTAAGTCCCTTTCCAGTAAGCTTGAAAAATTTACGGGTGAAAATTTTTTCTGTTGGCAATAACAAATGAAATTCTGGCTTACTGAATTGAATTTATACTCTGTGATTTCTAAAAGAAAAATAAAAAATTCAACTTCCTCTACTGATATAGTTCAAACTGATGCAACCATTAAGCATGATGTTTCTTATAAAGATATTTTATGTCATGGACGCATTTTAAGGGCTTTGGCTGATAACATATATAAGATTTTTTGCCATACCAAAACTTCTGTTGAGTTATGGGAAGCACTTGAATTGAAATATGGATCTGCTGAAAAAGGTTTAAGTCGTTACTCTTGTGAAAAAATGATTGATGGAAAATCTATTTCAAATTAGATCCATGAATTTGAAAACATTGTTTATGACATGAAATTGAAAGGAATTTTTTTGCCTGACATTATGCTTGTGGCTTTCATGATTTCAAAATTGTCTCCTTCGTGGACTGATTTTGCTCAAAGCCTAAAACATAAACGTGAAGTTTTATATTTTGTTTGTCATATTCTTAATAGAGTGCCTTATAAAAATTTTGAAAAAGCCCCTTATGAGTTATGGAGAAAAAGAGAACCAAACCTGAAATATCTTAAAGTGTGGGGGTGTCTAGCAAAGGTAAACATTCCCATTAATAAGAAAAGGAAAATTGGACCAAAAACTGTTGATTGTGTTTTTGTTGGATACTCTATGCATAGTACTACTTATAGATTTTTGGTAGTTAATTCAGAAGTGTCTGAAATTTCTAATGGTACTATTATGAAATCTAGAGATGCTACTTTCTTTGAAAATATTTTTCCTTTGAAAAATAAATTGTCTAAATCTGTTTATGATACTTCTTGTTCTAATTTGTCTACTTGTAATAATACTAATAAGGACATTGTGTTTGAACCTAGGAGGAGTAAAAGATCTAAAAAAGTTAAGGATTTTGGTTCTGAATTTTGCTCTTTTTTGCTTGAAGATGATCCTAAAACTTATGGTGAGGCCATGAGGTCTATTGATGTACCTTTTTGGAAAGAAGCTATTAATGATGAAATGAGTTCTCTTAAAAATAATAAAACTTGGTTTCTTACTGATCTTCCCCCTGGTTGTAAAAGTATAGGTTGTAAGTGGGATTTTCGAAAGAAATTAAGAACTGATGGATCTATAGAAAAATTTAAGGCAAGACTTGTTGTGATTGGGTGTAAACAAATAGAAGGTGTAGATTTCTTTGATATATATTCTCCTGTTTCTAAAGTTACTACCATTAGGGTCTTAATTGCACTTGCTTGTGTTTTTAATTTAGAAATTCATCAAATGGATGTAAAAACTGTCTTTTTAAATGGTGAATTAGAAGAAGAAATTTATTTGAGTCAACTTGAAGGCTTTGTAGAACAAGGGAAGGAAAATAAAGTTTTCAAACTTGTTAAATCTTTATATGGTTTGAAACAAGCTCCAAAGCAATGGCACAAAAAATTTGATCAAGTTATTCTTTCGTATGGTTTTCAAATCAAGAATACTGATAAATGTGTGTATGTGAAACAATTTGATGATAATGGATGTGTCATTTTATGTTTGTATGTGGATGACATATTGATATTTGGTAGTAATATGCAATTCATAAATGAAGTGAAGTCTTTCTTATCTAGAAATTTCCATATGAAGGACCTTGGTCCTGTAGATGTGATTTTGGGTATTAAGCTTATAAAGAAAAATGATGACATGATTTTAACCCAATCACACTATATTGAAAAGCTGTTGAAGAAGTTTAATTATTTTGATGTGAAACCTGTTTCTACTCCTTATGACTCATCCATCAAGCTAAAGAAAAATTTGGGTAAAGGAATTTCTTCACATAAATATTCTCAAATTATCGGTTCTTTGTTGCATTTGACAAACTTCTCTAGGCCTGATATTGCATATGCAGTTGGTAGATTAGGAAGGTATACTAATAATCTTGATCATTCTCATTGGATTGCATTAGAAAGAGTTTTTAGATACTTAAAAGGAACCATCAATTATGTCATTCATTATACATGTTTTCCCACAGTAATTGAGGAGTTTAGTGATGCAAATTGGATTTTTGATTTTGATGAAACAAAATCAACAATTGGTTATGTTTTTACTTTAGCTAGTGGTGCAGTATCATGAAAATCTACCAGACAAATTATTATTTCACATGAAAGCAAAAATTATTGCTTTAAATACTGCTACTAGTGAGGCTGAATTTCTTAAAAATGTATTATGTGATTTGTCATTGTTAAATAAGCGTATACCTCCAATTCCAATGCATTGTGATAGTCAAATTGCTATATCTAAAGTGACAAGCAAAATTTTAATGAAAAAAGAAGACACTTAAGAGTGAGACATAAGTCTATAAGAAATTTGATTTCTCATGATGTCATTTCTCTTGACTCTGTCAGGTCAAAAAATAATATTGCGGGTCCGCTTACAAAAAGGTTGACATGTCAACAAGTACTTGAGTTGTCGAGGGGAATGAGATTAAAACTCATTATTTAGTTACAACAATGGACACCCGTCTCCGTGTGATTGGTGATCCCATGAATGGAGTTCAACGGGTAACAACGAAATTGTTTGTTGACTAAAGTACACCAAAATGAAATTTGACGGAGCTGTTCCGTTTCTCATTCCTATGACAAGGTGTATTATAAATTGTGGCAATATTAAGGTTGAGGTATTTATATATGTGTATTTTTGGTGAAAAAAAAATACCTCTTAATGAATCCGATGACAATTATTGTAGGGGTGGGGGTCACAACCCACTCTTTGAGGATTCACCTAGTGAGTGTGGTGGTGGGGCCGCCACTGTGAGATATGGGCTAATCTCTAAGTGACACTCACGAAACAAGATACAAGCGCAAGGCCGTGTAACGCGCTACCACTGATTAGAACCTAATTGAACGTCAATATTGTAGGGGTTGTGTACTAAAGTCCGGTTAAAGAATATGTAATTCAAGACAATCAAGTCACTACATTTTTCTCGAGTGGAAGTTCATAAACACTAGGTATAAGGCTCAAACCCGAAAGGTTCCTTATACCGAAATACAATATTACATGCTCTTTCTCTTATGTTTTTATACAAATTATCTTTTAGAAAATATATTTTAAAATTTTAAATTATATGGGGGAATGTTGGTAAATATTTGTGTTTTAATTTAAAATTTATAAATATATATTAATTCTATTTTATAAAATAAAATATTTATTTTAGATTTTCTTAAGATTTTGTTTTAATGAGTCAACTAGTTTGTTAGATTTGTTTTGACAACTGTAGGTTAGTTTCCAACGGTCATATTTCCAATGGTCATATTTTGTTTGTTGCTTAAGGTGACCTATATCCTCATTTTCTGAAAAGATGACAGAGCTACAGTCTCATCTCTTTCTCCCAACATTTTTTATTTCTTTTCTTATAAAATAATTTATTTCTTGAGAGTAAGAGCATTGGTGTTCATAAGGTTTGGGGATCCTTTCACTGCACACGATCGGAACCAACGAATTGTCGTATCTTGGGAGAGGAGCGCAATCAGAATTTCTTACCCGTGCAGTGGGGGCATTTTCTCTCTAAGGATAGCGTTTACGCGTTTCAATCTAGGCTATATTTTTTTCCCTAATTTATTTTTTTTCCTTGTGCTTAGTGTATGTTATAATGCATTATTCATGTGTTGTCAATTAAATTTATTTTGCTATTTTTATTTTTTTATTTAATTCAAGACTGTGCATCTTTTCCGTATTTATTTTCCTTCATTTTTGTTTTATTTTCCAACAGTTCCATAGTGACAACATAATCTTCCCATAAAGTGTAGCGAACAATATTGAACCTATAAAGAAAATTGTCATTTTTATAGGAAATGTGTTAGTATAAATAAGAATAAATACTTGTAAAAACCATTTTGAATTGAAATAATAATTGTATTAAAAATATACTACAAATCCTATAGCATAATCTCAATGAATTTTTTCTTTGCATGTTTCAATTTTCTTTCTATCATTTTTCTCAATCACATCACCAATTGCATCTGCAAATAAAATGAAAAGATAAACAGTCAAAAATACTTAAAATAAGAAATACTTGTTGAAGCTTTAAAAACACAAAGAACTCACCAATTATAAGATCATTATCATTTTGAAGCAAAAATGTATGTAAGAGACGTAAAAACAAAATGATAACGGAAAATTTTCTCAGCTTGAATCCCTGAACAATCAATATTAGGTAAGAAAACCAGCATGTATTCGTCATTTGTAGACTGGAGCTTTGGATTATTTTTAGACACTAAAATATATTTTGAATCATGTAAGTTTTTCCTTCTTCAAGTACTTTCCAAAAAGTGCTGACATATTTTTTCTTGATAGATGCATGAATTGTATCACTCAACATATAAAAATAAACAAATGTTAGTCCAATTTAAATTAGAAAATGTCGCATAAAAAAATAATATTTGAATCTAAGGTAACATTTTCATCCAAAAGATGCAATTCGATTAACTTACATATTTCTTAACTTGCAGTTGATGACAAGTAGTTATATTCATAAACATTGCTTTTGAGCTTACCTGTTGCTACATAACACGAAGCCATGGAACCAACAATTTTCATTGTTCCTAATGCCATCATTTCTTTGCTTCCATCCAATTGATAGTCTTTCATAGATGCAAATATTCTTCCAAAATATAATGATTCAATTAAATTACAGGAGTTAATGGCCAAATACTCATCAAGAGAGGTACTTTGGTGTCAAAGTTGCTTACAGTCAATGCTATCATGCCGGCCACGATGCCAATTTTAAAACCTTTTCCAAGGTATTCTCCAGTAAAATAAATATCTTTAACAGATGATGGATTGATCACAATTCTCTTTTCACACTCCAATACCTAATTACACACCCACTCTACGTTTTACTTTTTAATTACTTAATAAACTGCCCAAAAGGGGTTTTAAAAATAAAAAAACATAACGCCTATCAAAATTATGAGTGTGATCTGAATTGATTATAGTCTTTAACATTGGTGATTTTATGGTAGAAATCAAATTAAAAGGTTTTGAAGTCAAGGTTTAATAATTTTAGAAAGAAAGAAAAAACCAAACATATTATTTAATTTTAATGTACTTTTGACATTAGAAAATTTAGGCAAGTCATTCCATGGTATGCCCGCTGTATCAATTAGATTCCAAGTGAACTAAACTAAACTCTTACATATTACACTTCAAAATTATTACAAACAATATTTTCAAAAAACTTTCAGAAGCAATCATATACCTTATCATGCCAAAATAATTAAATTCTTTAATTTACAATCAAATTTTTAGTTTTATTTTCTTACAATAAAATTCAAACATGTTTAAAATACCAAGTTGGCAGAGTAAAGCTAGTTAGAGATCAACAATAAGAAATATAATAACTAGTTAATTACTCAATTGTGAGTTTTTCAACCGGAAACAAACTTCTAATAAGTTCTAAGTAACTTGTAGCTGCATCTTTCTGTTATCCTTTTCAAATTAAAGTTAAATCAATCAGTTTTTACTTTCTTCCTCCTCAAATTTCCACACTCTCTAAACAAGGTAAAGAAGAATTCATCGTTCTAATTAGTAATTTTCTGTGCATCATCGCTTCACAGATTGAACAAAATCTGCTAATCTAATTTCATTTCATAAACAACAATAATATTCATCTTTTTTCTACAGCTGTATATTTCCCTTTCTATGTCTTAGACAAAATCTAAGTTATATATGTGCCAAGTTATAGTACAGATAACAAGAGAAAATAAAAAAAAGTCACTGCATACCAGAATATAGAATCCTCACTAGCCTATTAAAACATAATTCATAGAGTTATTAACTAATAATTGTGATTATTAACTAATAAATTTGATTGATATAGTTATTAAGTTAATTATAAATTAATTAAAAATTATGAATTATTTAAAAAAATATTTAATAAAAGATTATTAACCCTAATCTTCCACCATTCTATTAGCTGGCCATTGTAGAACAACTCATATGTGGGGCACAATGTGGTTGAAGATTAGGGTTAATAATCTTTTGCTAAAGTTTTTTTTATAATTAATAATTTTTAATTAATTTATAATTAGCTTACTAACTCTATTTAATCATAATTATTAGTTAATAATGTTATACAGTAGACGATCCATCACTAAACGACCCAGACATTTCTTAAGGTTTTGATGAAAACAAAGAAATAAATTTGTGTTAATCATTTTATGGTATATAAGTCAAACAAGTTTAATGACGAAAAGCAACATCGGGTGAGAGTTATCTAATAATGAATACCTCATCCATTAGAAGCAGGTAAGTACTTGTTTAATTCATCCAAACAACAATTGGAATTATTAATTTATTTTAGTTTATATAATTTTATTTAAAAGGAATATATATGCGAACCTATCTTTAATTTCCTTTTACATGTCTAACGATCATATGGAGTTATGTGTAACATTCCATTTTTAGTAAAATAAATTAAAAGGTGTTTTTTTTTTTTAAAAAGTAAATAGATTTTTAAAAAAATAATGAGATTTTTATTATTACATAAATTAGGATAAATAATTTTATTAATTAAAAGAATAGTTTGAAGGAAAATAAAAAAGAATGTTTTATTTATTCATTTGATAGGAAGTAAAATATAATTTTTTTTATATAATAAAATAAAGAAAAAATAGAGTAAATGGCCGGCTGTGAGTATCGTAGCTATAAATAGACATATTAAGTCAGTTTTTATATTTTACAATACGTCTCTACACTGAGACAGTGGAATGGATGCTCCAATCCCTTCTCCTTCTCTCTAATGTTTGAAAATCCTAGCATAATAACCAAAGGAAAAGCTTGAGGAATCTTAGGGAACCTCTAGAGACATTGCTATCGTTGTTGGACTACACACGTAAGTCTACTTAGAGGTAAGGGATGAGTTTATTGCTATAGGGGTTTATTTTGGAATGTTTATTGAATTATAATTCTTCCTTTACAATTATAATTACAATATTGTTGTGTTTGACAGACTCATAAGTGCTGAATTTTAGTTATTTTTTGGATTAAATTGTTAGCACTTATCTTTAGATTATAATAATTTTCTTATAAACTACCCTTAAATCTAATTGTTTATATATATATATATATATATATATATATATATATATATTGTATATTTACTAATGTTGTTGTTTAAATATGAAAGATTCACCCATGATTTTTTAGGTTTTGATGGTTGTTTGTTAGATCCAAAAATAAAACCAAAAAGAAGTGCAAAATGGTCATTTTACAAAGATTTCTAACACCCAATTCGCCTAGACTAGTACCTAGCTCACCTGGGCTAGTGATCTTGCTTCAACCCTAAGTAAACAACTCACCTGGGCGAGCTGCAACTCATATGGGCGAATTTCCTTGTCCTCTTTGCCTGTTTTCTATAAATAGTCATACATTGTTGAAGGAAAAAGGATCCCAGCAGAACCAGAAAGAAAGAAAAATGCAGAGAGAGTCAGGAAGAAGAAGGAGAAAAGGAAAATTGGAAGAATACGGTATAGACCTTGCAAAACAACGTTGTGATTGTAGACCTTACAAAATACATTTTTCTTAATGGAAGAATCCTGTCATTCTTCAAAGTGACATTTGTCAGAAAAATATGGTATAGACCTTGCAAAACAATGTTGTGATTGTGGTAAGCTTCAAAATCTCCACATACCATGTTCGCATATGATTGATGCGTGTAAGTATGTGCACATTGGTTACAGGAAGTTAATCAATAAAGTTTACATACTTAATTATGTATCCTATGCATACAACAGATCATTTGGGAGAATGAAACACCCAAGTTATTGGCCAAAATATAAAGGTCCAACAATGTGCAACAATCTTAACATGCAAAGGGACAAAAAAGGTCGCCAAATTCAACTTGTATTCGCACCAAGATGGACTAAAGAGATTCCGAGAAACCAAGGCATTTTATCCAATGTGTAGAATCTTGGATCATTCAAAGGACAAGTGCCCACATGGTCATGGATTAAATCGACCTCAATGACAAACCTATTCCTATTGTATTGTCTCATTATATTTGTTAAATAATATATATTTTTAATGAATACTGCTAAACTTGAATTTTCTCTCTTTGTACATTAATTTTTTATTGTGTTTTTATGAATACATTAACTAAAAGAATGGACAAATAAATACATGAAATAACAAACACTTATGTATTGTTATTTAATTTTAATAAATAAAATCATTTTTATTAACATATTTAAAATTATTAAAAAGATATAGCATTATTTGATTAATAAAAATAAAAAACAAATAAAATACAAGGTCAGAATTATTTTAAAATATTTTTTTAATAATATTAAATATCTTAATAAAAGATGTAAACTTATTTTATTATTAACTAAATAACAAAATATTTTACTTAAAAATATTTACAGATGAAAATAATAAATTAAATATAAAAAAATTTAAATTAATTATATTTTTAATTTAACAAAATATACATTAATTTTATTTTTTAATTAAAAAAATACATTAGTTAAAGAAAGAGAAAAATGTTAAAATATATTTTTTCCTTTGTTTAAAATTTGTCCATATAAAATTTTCTATATGTTTTTTGTTCTCACAAAATTAAAAAATGCGTTAATTTTTTGTTTGGACGCAGATTTGAATAAATTCAAATTTATGATAACCACTTTTTAAATTGATTATACATATAACTGGTATAATTATGATATTTTATGACATTTTTTTAATTCGTATATGCAAACAACTAATTTAAACCGTGACTTTTTTGACACTTCGTTGTGCAGTAAAAAAAAAAGTAATGCAAGTAGGTTCAAGTTGATACATTTTAATTTCGTTAACACAACAAATATATTAAAATTCTTGAAGAAAGTAATTCTAAATATTTTCATATTTATATCGATAAAAAATATATTTTAAGAAAAAAAAGGTCTGAATTCAGGTTTTTGTATCCCCAAATTCCTAATCTGTTAAAACAAAAAAGGAATAGGTGTGAATTCAGATTTATTAGCATCGAATTCATTCCTTAAAAGTAAAAGTAGCTAGTTGGGTAAATAAATGGTAAAGGTAGCTGGTGGAGGAAATTTGATTTCCATTCTATACTACACTTTTCAGTTTTCACCCCTTTTCTTTAAATTCACTATTTTCATCTTTTCAATCCCACGAATTCCAAATACTATAGACACCTTTTTCTACCATCTACAGTGCTGAGAAGTAGCAGTGAGCAACAACTGAGATTCTTGTTAGAAAAGAATGAACAAAGGTGCTGCAGGAGGGTTAGGGGGCGGCGCCGGAAGTGGGCCCACCGCGGCTGCGGCTGCAGCAGCGGCGCAGAAACAGAAGACGCTGTTACAAAGAGTTGAAGGCGATATCGCTAATATCGTTGACAATTTCAACCACCTCGTCAACGTTGCAAGGGTATATTTATTTAATTCATTTTTTTAGTTTTAATTCTTTTCTGCATTCCATCATATTGCTCATGCACTTTTCGATTCTATTGATCTGGTTTTGTGCTTTGCGGCTTCCATTGCTTCAACTGTGATACCATATAGTTTGGTGATATTCAAGTCATCCAAACTTTGAATTAATGTTAGCTGTGGTGAATGTAACTTTGTAATTATTTTTTAAACACGTTATGTGTAGAATAAGTCTGAGCTTTTAATTGTGTATTCCCCGTGCCATATGGAACAATTGCATGGGTTAAAAGCATGGTTTTAAATTGAGGGCATTGTGGACCAATGCAGTTGATGCAGCTGCAATTGCAGTTGTATTATGATTGTAGAAACCTTAAAAACCTTGAGGTTGTGGCCGAAATTGTGGTCACAAACTATTCCTTAGAACCTTGGTTAGAAGCGAAGAGTGAGGGATGACACCGAGATGAGTGAAACGATTTGTATAATTGAATTAACTATGGTGAGAAATAAACTGAAATGGTTTGTCTTGTAGAACCTATTAAGGTGAGAAATCATTTCATGTGTTTGGTTGTTGTTGTGTTGGTGTGAATTTTGCTAAACATTTACAGAGTTAATTTTGGATGATCTTAATTTTTCAAAATTGAATTTGGTTGAAAATTAATTTAAAGTGAAGTGATTTATGTTTTAAAAACATTTATGTTAAAAGTGAGTTTGTGTTAAAACTTTCTCAACTCAACACAAGCTATGCTGTTTTGCTTCTTGTATAACATGCTCTTCGGTGCAAAGTCAAGTGTGATTTGAGACAATCAAACATCTATGTTTTTATTTTTTGGGGCAAATTGTGGTTGGTACCCTTAAATGTGAGTTTGGTCATCTCAAATGCCTATCTGAAGTCCGAACATATTCTAATTTGTTGAGAGGCTGAAATAAGAAGAAGTTGCAGTTAAGGAATGACAAAAAGACCAAGATTTCATGATGGAAGAGGCTCCTATAGTCCTGTGAAAAAAATATATCTTAATGTAACTTGGGTGATGCCATTTGCATTGAGGATCTGTTATGATTTTATCCTTTTTTGGTGCTTGCCATTGACCTAAGTAGGGCTACTAAGAGGTTAGGATGAAGTTTAGAGAAAAGATAAACATAATATATTGATACCAACAGTGTCAAATTTCTTCTTTGAGCTGGTTAATTTTGGAAATAGAGAATTGTGTATGTTTCATTTACAATTTCAAGATAAAGATGGCCTTAGTTTCTTCCAATTTACTCTTTCTTATATCATTTTGTCAGTTTTTGTGACTCCAAGAAAATGGTGAATGTAGTCTCTTCCAATTTACTAGTCCCAATTTACTAGTTTCTTGTTCTCAAACATGAGTAATAGTCAATGTTCATGTTTGCTCATTTGATGTTATTGGTGAAGATGATCCTTCGCTTCTTTGATAGTCATTTCACGTGTATTCTTTCATGCTCATTATAGCTCTGGTATGTGTCACCTGGACAATTGGCCATTTAAGAGCCACTATGCATATATGGAGATCCTCAGATTTTGGATGATTTGGCTTTTAATTTAGCCTAAGCCCAGTTCTGATCCTAGGGGGAAGAATTGGGAATGTCTGCAATATCGGATAATGTGCATGATGTTAACTTTGTACTTGTTATTTGTTTACATAGTTTACAAACTTGTGTTCTTGCAGGTAAATGATCCACCAGTTAGAAATTCACAGGAAGCTTTTATGATGGAGATGCGTGCTGCTAGGATGGTGAGTGCAGTTTTGTTGATTCTTATGCTTCTGAACAAGCATTCCCACAATGATATATTGTTTTTTTTACTTGAATTTTATACACAATTTGTAAGAGTTACTGTGAAGACAAGTTTGCTTGTCAGTACCTTACCACCTATTGGAACAATAGATTGTGTCTGACAACGGTGGAAACATTACACCTTCCAATTAGCTCTTTCATGTGGAATATTTTAATTAATGCTTATAGTTAATTGAACTATAATTTATATGTTTTTGTTTTTCACATATTAAGTCATTTCTTTCAAACGTCACAATAGTGTTCTCTCCATTGTTCTGTAAAGGTTGTCAAGTATGATAAGTTGACAAGGTTTAGTATTGGCTTTTAAGGGTTATTGAAAACTTTTCTTTTTAATAATATTGATTTATTACACAGGTACAGGCAGCTGATTCTCTGTTGAAGTTGGTGTCAGAGCTGAAGCAGACTGCAATTTTTTCAGGATTTGCCTCTCTTAATGATCATGTAGAAGAAAGAAGGATTGAATTTAATCAGCTGGCAGAAAAAACAGATCGCACTTTATCCAGAGTTGGGGAGGAAGCTGCTGCTAGCCTAAAAGGGCTTGAATCTCATTATTCTTCTTCTGTGCAGAAGATTATCCAAAACCCAGAACCATAGTTAAGAATTTATCAATGCAGTGAGCACCTATCACTTGATGGTTTATGCCTTTTCTTGTATAATAGTTTTTTCTGTTGGTTTTAAATCTTCGTAATATCCTTGTTTTGATTAGGATTAAGAAGTAGAAACGTTAATTTCTGTACTGAGAAGAATGGAAAGCAAATAGCCAGCACTGAGTGAGTGGATGTAATTAGATGAGGAGTCAACTTGGAAAGAGGCAAGATCGTTGTGCACTCTTTCATATGATTACAGTTACTGGGAGGTAAGAAATTTCGAATGATGTGGTTGTTGTAACAAATTTCTGTTATCTGAAATCATTTAGGACTTGTTCGGTGGCTAAGATATAATTAGGATAGAATATAAGGAGACACTTTGCTGAAGTTATCAATGTCATTTATGAGAATACGAAGGTTGGGATATTTATTTTGAAGTTTGTTAGGATGTATATTTTTGGGGGTATTTTATTCCTACAAAAATTATATTCCCATGTTCTAGTAGATTTTATTCCCAAGATTCCCTTGTGTAGGGTTGTTGAGTAACTTTTACAAAGAAAAAGTTATAAAGAACACGAACAAGAATAAAATTTCTTAAAACTTCGCAAAGACTCACCTGAAAAATTGAATCTTCACTCTCTTAAAACCAAGTAAAATAAATTAAGTAACTAGTATATTGTTTAGTTATTTATGAATTTATACTTATAAAACTTAACTAATCTTTTTGGGTGCTGACAATATCAAGCTGTCGACTCAAATCAAGAAAAACGATAGCTTTTGGGCAACATCCAAATCAACACGTAGAAAACTTGTACCGTTCGCAAAAATATTACAGCTACCGGAGGTAGTATTTTTTTTTTACAGAAAATATCACTATTATAACCAAGGCAGCACACAAAATTAAATAATGGACCTAGATTTTATGATTTAAATTATATGATTACACTATGATAATATTGCGTGTTTTCATAGGTATTAAATTCATTTTTTATAATATGAGTAATTTTTATATTATTTTAATTTTTTTAATATATTATTAATTATTTAGTTTAAAATTTAATAAATATATATTAATAGATACGTCAATAAATATTTAAATATATTTTTATATACACATGTTTTAAAAAATTATTATTGTTGAAAGTGTTATCTTAACAAAAATTCTCTTTACTTTTTTATTTTGATAATGTCTTGAAGATCAATTTTACGATGCAACAAGACATGTCTTACACCGTGAAAGACTATTTTATATTGTCAGATCTTTTTGTAATTATATCAACGGTTAAAGTTTTTTTTTTGGTCTCTTTTCTATTTTTTTCTTCCCTTTTATGATTCAACCTTTATTTTTTGTCTCTCCCTTCCTCTTCTCTCCTTCACGACTATCCCCCCTCTCTTGTATTCAGTGCTGTTGAACTAAACCCTTTCCTTGAAATTAGGTATGCCACCACCCACCATCCAAGGCATTCTCCTCATTTGCGGCACCACATACTTCGTCCCAAGACATCCAATTTTTAGATCTAGATCTGGAGGTGCTATGATAAGAAGGTGGGAATGTAGCAAGATCACAACACAAGCTCGAATGGGAGGCCTAACAGGAAGATCATTCCTCTAAGACACCTCAAGGATTTTGTTTAACAAAATTAGTTAGTGGCTGTTGAGCTAGCGTGATAGCACTGCCTAGCTAGGAGATGTTGTCCCACTATTGTTTGTCATTATCCTTTCTGTTTTATATTTCTGTTATTTTAGAGTTTGCATTTCTGATATGAATCATGCATACAACATCCTACATGTTGTTTTTATAAATACTTGTGTATGTTATAAGAAGGCATACTAGAAACATAAACCTTTTTTCTTACCTTTGTGCTTGGGAGGTTGCCTAGACCTTGAATTCTAGCTCTCTTAATCCCTGAATTCGTAACATTTGGTGCTTTCATTGAGTATCATGGCCGAATCTACTCGTTCTAAGTCCAATATGGACCGAATTGAGGAGGCCATTGCCAAACTCACCTCCAACCAGCTGTCCCTTACCACCACTCAGACATCCGTGTCCAACAAGCTCGATCAACTTCTCTAGAAAATTGCCAACATCGAATCCCATCCACAGTCCCCAACTTCGTTGTTTGCGATACCACAAACAACTTCTCCCCCTCCCCACCCTTACCACACGAAGCTTGAATTACCTCATTTTGATGGTTTCAATTCGTTGGGCTAGATCTTTAGGATCATGTAGTTCTTTGAATACCATTCTACCCCTGACCAAGAGCGCCTCACCATTGCTTCTTTTCATATGGAAGGACCCACGTTGGTGTGGCTTCAGTGGATGACCAACAATGGTAAACTTGCTTCTTGGTCTGTTTTCCTTCAGGCTTTGTAGGCGCGTTTTGCGCCCTCACAATACGATGACCCCATTGGTGCTTTATTCAAACTTACACAATGTGGCACAATCAACAATTATCTCTCTGAGTTTGAGAGTCTTGCCAACCATATCATCAGTCTTCCTCCATCCTTCGTCTTAAGTTGCTTTATCTTTGGGTTGGCGTTGGAGATATGTCGAAAGGTTCAAGCTTCACAACCTCTGACATTGGTCTAGGCAACCAGATTAGCCAAACTTTAGGAGGAAAAGTTCAGCGACTTCTGCCGTTTGTTTCGCGATAAGCCGCCCTCCCCCTCCGTCTTAGCATCGTCTTATGTCCTTCCCTCCACTCAGAGCGCTTCATCACCTTTGCTACCTTTCCCTCCCAAGCCACCATTGATTCCTTTCAAATGACTGTCTCCCGAGAAGTTAGCGACTCACAGTGAGAAGGGTATCTATTTCAACTGTGACGAGAAGTTCCGTCAAGGTCACAAATGTGCCTCCAAGGTCTTCTTGTTGATCGTCGAGGAAGATGATGATGCGTAGGAGTATCACAACCTTTCGGGCAAGAGGACTCGCCACCCGACCCACAGGAGGCTTTCACCTCAACCCCAGCCCAAATCAGTTTGCACACCCTTTTAGGCCACTTGGCTCTCGAAACATTAAGGTGGTTATATAAATTAATGGGGGGTAGCACCCACAATTTCATCCAAGAGCATTTGGTTCGTGTTTTGGGCTTATAGATGCGACCCACGAATCCACTCTGGGTCTTGGTGGGTAACAGTCATGAACTTGAGTGTCATCATCTTTGTGAGGTCGTGACGGTGCACGTTAAGAGCTTAACATTCTCTGTCAACCTCCATGTCCTGTTGTTATGCGGTGTATATTTGGTTTTGGGGGTTCAATGGCTGAAATCTCTCGGGCTGATTCTCACTAATTATAATGATTTAACTATGAAGTTTCTATGAGACAGACGAGTCATTGAGTTGAAAGGTGATACTGACTCCAACCTCCACCTAATTACACCACCGCAACTTCATCGCCTGGTTCAGACATACAAAGTTAGTGGATTTTTCCACATTTGAATCATGCCTCTAGAGCTCCCTTCAACCCAAACCATTTATTCCTAAATCTTTCTGGACATAACTTCCCTTACCAACAAATTTGTTGCCCTATTTCAGACCCCAACATCCTTACCTCCACCAAGACCCACCAACAACAACATTCATCTTCTTCCAAACTCAGAACCCGTGAATGTTCGACCCTACCAGTACCCATATTTTCAAAAGCTGGAAATTGAAAAGCAGGTCGAATCAATGTTACAAAATGGGATAATTCGTCCAAGCAAAAGCCCTTTCTCTTTTCCTGTTCTTTTGGTTAAGAAGTAAGATGCTATGTGGCGATTCTGTGTAGATTACCATTAAGGATCATTTTCTGATCCCAACTATCGATGAACTGCTTGATGAATTAGGGGGCACACTGGTTTTCAAAACTTAAAATTTTACAGGGCTATCATCAAATCCTGATGAATGAGGACGATGCCAGTAAGACTACTTTCCAAACCCATCATGGTCACTATGAGTTCCGAGTTATGTCATTCGGTTTATACAATGCTCCATAATTGTTTCAGGCGACCACGAACAACATCTTCCGACCTTATCTACGATAATTAATCATTGTGTTCTATCCATCTTACTTCTTAACCAGAAGTAGGATTGCATCATCTTGGAGTCTTCTATCCAATATCCTTTGGGGGTAGGATTGTATCATCGCTTCCCCCTTGAAAAGGATTTGACCTCAAATCCAGAGGTTCTTGAAACTCTGGGCTTCTTCCCTCGACACCTGTAAAAAGAATAAAAACATATATGTTAGTGGTGTTGGGTATGTTAGAGTAGGGTAAGGTCTGAAAACCCCTTGCTTGACCATCTTCCCATGAGGGAACATGGTTCCTCACCAACTCAATGAGTGGTGCTACAAGTATATAAAAATATGGGATAATTCTTTTATAAAAGTTTGTTAAGTCATGGAAGCCCTAAATTTCCCTTATACTTGGTGGAGTGGGCCATTCTGGAATGAACTTTATTCTCTTAGGGTCCATAGGAACCCCTTGATCACTATTTAAAAAATTAAGGAAAGTAATGCAATAAAACATACATTTTTTTTAATATTTTCAAGTTGATTACTCCTACCAAAAAGTACGAGAAACCTAAGGTGTCCCATATGAGCACCTAGGTTTGTATTGAAACAAAAAATAAGAAAAAACTACTGAATGAGTCCCTATGTATGTGAATCATGAAGATGTTGGATGCTTGAGTGATTTTACAAAAGAGGGTTGGACTACTCAACACATTTATCATACCACCTATCATAGGGATTTGGTGCCTCATAATACCTATTTTGGACACCAACAAAGAACAATGATTTAAGCTCTTACGAACAAAACCCTCATCCAACAAATCTTTTACTTGAGGAATAATCTCAAGCCCAAGAGGTGTGGCAGTGCTAACAAGTGTCTTTTTACAAAGGAGAAGATGTAGAGGCTGTCTAAAAGGGGAAGTTTCTTTAATGTTTGTCTTTATTAAAAAAATGACTTTCCTTTTTAGCTAACCTCTTGGAGGCGACACTTACCTCCTTACACTCCCCCTTAACCATTAAAGTTTGTCCTTATTCTTGGGGGTAGATTTCTTCACTATATTCTTCCCCTTTTGCTTAACCAAGGGCAAGGACCATGAAGCACTTGAAGGGCCCATGACCAGAGGCAGACTTAAACATGTTGGACCTTGTGGCCTCAATAATCTTAAGAGGGATAGGCTTAGAATGCAGAAGAAGCAACAATAATCAATTTAATAATGTTCTATAAACATGCAAGGCAAAATTGATTGCAATAACATAAATGAGATAAGGGAAGAGAGAATGCAAACACAGTTTTATACTGGTTCGGCCACAACCCGTGCCTACGTCCAGTACTCAAGCAACCCACTTGAGATTTCCACTATCTTTGTAAAATCCATTACAAAGTCTGAACCGCACAGGGACAACCCATCCCTTGTGTTCAGGAATCCTTTACAACAAGAGACTCACAGTCTCTTAACCAATCTCATTGAATAAGAAGAATGGAAGAAGAATTCTCTCTTCAAGAGAAGAATATTACAATAAAGATCATATAGGAATCCTTATAGATTTTGCAAGTGTTTGGCCAAGGATTTCTTTTGAGAGAGCATTTGACAATGAAGTTCTTTTGGAATCTCTCTCATTGTCTTTTGAGAGGATAAGACATTTTTGCCAAGCAAAACTCTCTGTCTAAAATTCGTGCCCAAGTCACCTATTTATAGGCCTTTGATGACCATTCACAAATCTAATGAAAAGATGTGACTGTTGGCAGATTTTCTGAAAACTTTCCACTTGTAATCGATTACAATGTTTGTGTAATCGATTACACAGTTATAATTTGAAGGGTTATGACTTTTGAATTTGAATTTCCAAAGTTTCGTTGCTGGTAATCGATTACAGACATATGGTAATCGATTACATGTTGAAAATTCAAATTCAAAACATTTTTCAACAGCTATTTCTCAACCTTGTCTTCTGGTAATCGATTACACTTCCTGGTAATCGATTACCAGAGCCTTGCATGTCTTGAAAGCACATTGTTTTAAGGCAAGCTTGGTCTTTAGTGAATCTTGAAACAAGGCTTTGTTTGTTGAAGCAATCTTGAATTATTCTTGAAGCAAATGCTTATCATTTGAAGCAGCCTTGTTAGATTCTTCTTTGACATCATCAAAATCATGTATACATACATTCACAAAACAAGCCCAACACGTCATAGAGACAAGGCTGGTCATTTGTATAGCTGCCATTGATGATGATTGAAGGCCCATGTGGAGAAAGATGAAGGCCCAGAGGCAGAGGCACTACCAAGACTACTAATTGTTGCTGAAGGCCCAAGTTAAATAAGTTTTTAGTTATAATTTATTTTTATTGTAATTTTGGCCCAAACTGTTTAGAAGGCCCATGTCTATTTTTATCTTTTTGTTCAGATACACTATAAATATTTGTTTTTGTTTTCAATAAAGGGACTTTTGGCATTTGATAAAATTTGGTGAGAGTTTCTCTCTGAGTTCCTTGTTGAACCAATCTCAGACTTATCAAGATAATCCTTGTGGCGTCTACCCTGACTTATCTTCCTTCACTGGAAGTGGCGTCATCCAAATCTCTGTAGCCTGTATCAAACGATCCGCTCCTACTCAGGTTCACATCACTTTTTACAAAGGAGAAGATGTAGAGGTTGTCTAAAAGGGGAAGTTTCTTCAATGTTTGTCTTTATTAAAAAAAAGACTTTCCTTCTTAGCTAACTTCTTGGAGGCGACACTTACCTCCTTACACTATCCCTTAACCATTAAAGGTTGTCCTTCTTCTTGGGGGTAGATTTCTTCACTATATTCTTCCCCTTTTGTTTCTTCACTTTCACTAGAGGAAGGTGAAGTAGTAGCCTCATCTTGACTACTATAAATGTCTTGGCCCCTCATAATCATGGTTTTCTTGGTGGGGCATTGAGAAGTAATGTGTCATCTTCCAAGATATTTAAAGCACTTTATAGAGCTAGTCTTTTCTTGCATACTAGCCTTAGGGGTTTTGATGTGCCATTATTTTCTCCTATTTCTTAACCCTTTTTGCACCATTTTAAGTACTGATTAGTCTTAATTGTCAAATTAATTAGGCAGTTTTATTATTTGGGCCCATTCATCTAATTTGATGTTTTTAATCTAATCTCAGGAATTAATGAAGCATTGGGCTTGAATCTAGAATTGGGCTTGGGCTTGAATCCAGAATTGGGCTTGGACTTTAAGAGGACAGACTAATTTATTCTACAAAATTAGATCTTATCTTATTTTATCTTATCTAGATATTATTTAGATTTGATCTCATCTAGATATTATTTCATCTAGATCTTATCTAGATTTGATTTGATTTTACTTATGGGCTGGGATTTAAAACATATTTGTAAGCTTTGGGGTTGAAAAACTATATAACAGCACCAAGGTTCTAGTTTAGCTCTTCTCTTTCTCTTTCTCTCCTCTCTCTCTTCTATTTTTTGTTTTTTTACAATTCCAGTTCAGACTTTGAGTTTTATCAATAAAATTTCGTTCTTTATCTGATTAATGGAAGGCTAAGTCCCCAGCATTGTTTTCTGTTTAGGATCAAGCACAATTGATGCAATCCTCCCTAGGAAGGGACCAATCACTAGAACCATGAACAAGAGGCTCCAAGAAGATTGGGCTAGAGCTGCTAAAGAAGGCCCTAGGGTTCTCATGAACCTTAGGGTAGATTTCTGAGCCCATGGGCCAAGGTTGGGTCCAATTATCTTTGTACATATTAGACTAGGATGTCATTATATTTGGTCCTTGTATTTAGGGCTCCATATTATAGGTAGGGTACCCTAGAAATATAGAATTTTTCAGCCCTTGTATTTTAGGGCACCTAGACTAGTTTTTGTATTAGGGGTAGTTTTGTAATTTCACATGCACTAAGTGGATATTTGATGTGTGTGGTTGGAAATAAATTTAATTGAATTGGTAGAAGCCCAATCCAATTAAATTTTAGAGGGGGAGGTGAGCATTTGCTTACTACACCCCATTGCCACATCATATAGTCACACTTTGTGCATGTCCTTTATGCTTTTCATGCCTCATGCCACCTAAGCACACTTAGTGGAGAATCTTGGAATTGATCTTGGATTAGTGGGCTGAACCATAACTAAAATTCACTAATCATAATTAGTGAAATTTTGGCTCCAAAGTTTGGCTCCACAAATTCAATTTCAAATTCAAGTGAAATTTGAATTTCCCTCCAATTTTGTGTGACACTTAGGCTATAAATAGAGGTCATGTGTGTGCATTTTTTTTTTCAACTTTGATCATTTTGAATATTAACTTCAGATTTCAGAGCTCTTTTAGAGCACAAAATTTCGTGCTCTTCTCTCCCTCTCCCTTCATTCATCTCCTTCTTCCTCCAAGCTCTTATCCATGGCCTCCTATGGTGGTGAGCTTCTTCTAGACTCATCTTCTCCTTGAAGTGGCGTCTCCTCTCTCTCTTCCTTCTCCATTCCGCTGCCATTCATCTTCCAAGGAGCAAAGGAATCCATTGATGAAGAAGATCCTAGGCCTACAAGCTCCAATGGAGCTTACATCATGTGGTATCAGAGCATCTTCATCTAGGTGATGTTCTTTTGCTTCCTCTATCTTTTTGTTTGGTGAATTCTCTTTAATTCCTTGTTCTTCATCTTATTATCCATGTATATCCTCCATTGTATTGTGGTTTGGTGCTGTTTAAAGTAGATTAAAAAAAAATAAACCGATTAAATCTTAGATCTACACTTGTTCTTGCATTTCTATGGTTCAAATTTTGTAGATCTACTCTTGAATCTTGTTTTTGTGTTGATTTTAGGTTCTATCAATTTTCATTCATAATATTCTTGTGCTGAACCTTTAGATCTAAATTTTGTTCCAAAATATTGATTAGAAAAAAAAAAACACAAAAATCTAAGTGTAAATCACTTAATCCATGTTGTCTTAGAGTCATGTTTAGTCATAGTAATTGTCACATTATGCTCTAAGTTTGTGTTGAATTTTTATTTTGTTTATTGAATTCTAGATACATTTGTTCATGTATTCTTGTCATTCTTAGCCTATCTTTTGAATTTTGAGTCTAATTCATGCATGTTATTTAGTTCATAACATGTTCTAAATCAATTCCTAGAAGTAGTCTTGTTGTTGAACTCTTTTTTGTTTTCTAAGATTCCTACATGATGCCTATGATGAAGTTGAATTGTGGTGCTGAGTTATGGCTGGATTTGTGAATCAAATAAGTCTTAAGCTCTCTTGAATTGTGTTATTCAAGATAATTGAGCATAAACAAACACAAATTGTAACTATCCAAGCCTTAAGCAACATAAACACTACTCTTGATTTCTAGGTTGAAATCGCTGGTGCTGGCAGCTTGAACATATAAAATTGTATAAATTACTGTGAATTGGTCACTACGAGTTTTGAGCTGAAAATTTTACTGAATTTTCTAGACATCTGGAAAAAAATTATAAAAAAAGAACCAAGCGATTTGGATTAAAGGAGAAAATAATAAAAATCACACAAGTTGGCAGAAAAATCAGTGTCCAGGAAAAAAAAGTGAAAGGGA
Source organism: Glycine soja (assembly GCF_004193775.1). Classification (NCBI taxonomy): domain Eukaryota; kingdom Viridiplantae; phylum Streptophyta; class Magnoliopsida; order Fabales; family Fabaceae; genus Glycine; species Glycine soja. Next base: position 30,819,551 of record NC_041016.1, on the reverse strand, counting down.
AGTGTTCTTGTTGTTTTGGCTCAAAAATTTGTTCTATAATTGGTGCCTATTTTATACCAATCCTAGTTCTGAAATTTAAATTGAAAATTATTGTGAAAACAAGTGCCAAAACTAGAGGTTTCTAGAGTCTTTTTTTTTTTTTAGTTTTTCTACTCTACTCTAGAGCCATTCTAGGTTTCTCTTTGAGTCCTAGCTTGCTTTTTTGTGCTTTAATTGTTGAATAATCCTTGAAAATTTTTCTTGTTAAAAATCTATTGGTTTAACTTTCATTTCATTTTTTTTTTGTCTTTGGTTATTGCTTGTCTCTTTGTTTCCTTGTTTGTGAGTTACCATATAGGGATTTGGAAATGAGGATTGGTGCCATATCTTGAAGAATTTGAGTCAAGAAGAAAGGGGCCAACCACCTTAAGAGCTATTGGACTAAGAAGCACTCCAAATTGAGTGAAACACTAAAGAGAAAATAGCCACCACAATTGAGGACTTTTTTTTTCTTTGTAATTTTATAATTGGCAATTTGCTTTGCTTTCAAATTTTGTAACAAAAAGGCCTTTCATTGGAAGTAAGTTGGGAGCCTCCGCTAGGTCACCCTACTTCCATTTGTGTGTAATAATTTTAGGCAATTTTCCCTTAGGATAGTGAGTGTTTTGTTGGGAACCTTAAATGAGGTCATCCAGACACTCTTAGGATCCGCCTAGTTTACATTTCTTGCACTTTAATTTCTTGCTTACTTTCATAGCTTATTTCTTTTACCCTCCATTGTCAAACCGCCTAGATAGCTTGCCTTTTACCAATTAGTTTTTACCTTATCTTTCACACCTCTTTTAGTGTTTATTTTGGCTAGTTTCAACCATAGTTTCTTTTACCTTTTGTTTTCAAACCCCCAACAAGAAAGAACCATAACTTAGGAACCAACATGAGTCTTCATTCTTCATCTAGTGTTAATGGTGAGGGTTCTACTCCTAAGGACCCCTTGTATAAGATATTAGATGAGTTGAGATCCCTTAAGTTGTGGAAAGAAAAACAAGAGAGAAAAGAAAAAGGTAAAAAAAGAGTGGAAGAAATAAGTCAAGATGAAAGAGAGAAAATAAGAGAGGAAGAAAGAAGAAAAATAATGAAAGAAATGAAAAGAGAAAAACATGCCTCCTTTAGTAGTCATGACTCTTGCAAGAGTTTAAGTGAAGAACTTAGCGACTATTATAGAGGGCGCCATAGCTCACATACTAAACATCACTCCCAAAGAAGAGAAAAGGATAGAAGGCCTCAAGAGGTTAACATTAGCCTGCCATATTTCCATGGAAAAGATAATGTTGAGGCCTACTTAGATTGGGAAATGAAGGTTGAACAACTCTTTGCTTGCCATCATATTAGCGAAGAGAGAAAAGTTCCATTGGCTACCCTTAGCTTTCAAGGGTATGCCCTCTATTGGTGGACTTCCCTTGTTAGGGAACAAAGGATTCATGGGGATCCTCCAGTATAGTATTGGAATGATCTTAAGAGTGCCCTTAGGAAGAGACACATTCCCTCCTACTATGAGAGGGAGCTTATGGACAAGCTCCAAAGGCTTAGACAAGGGAGTATGAGTGTTGAAGAATATAGACAACAAATGGAATTACTCCTTTTAAGAGTTGGACTTAGGGAGGAGGAAAGAACAAGCATAGCTAGGTTCCTTAGTGGGCTTAATATGGAAGTGAGGGACAAGGTTGAACTCCTTCCATATAGGGACCTAGATGAGCTAGTCCAACTTTGTATAAGAGTGGAGCAACAACTTAAAAGAAAGCCTTCTTCAAAATCTTATGGCTCTCACTCTTTTCCAAGGAAGGACCAAGACAATGGAATTTTAGGGGCTGCACCTTCAAAACCCAAGGAAGATAAGGGTAAGACCATAGAGAAATACACCCCTAAGACTAGTTCCCAAGAAAGGACTAGCAACATTAAATGCTTCAAATGTCTTGGGAAGAGGTCACATTGCCTCTCAATGCCCCACAAAGAAAACCATGATCATGAGGGGTCAAGACATTTATAGTAGTCAAGAGGAGACTACTTCTTGCCCTTCCTCTAGTGGAAGTGAAGATGAAGTAAGGGGTGAAGAGTCTAGTGAGGAAGTCTACCCCCATGAAGAAGGTGACCTCTTAATGGTTAGAAGGCTCCTTCGAGGTCAATCTTGTGATCTATCTCAATCCCAAAGAGAGAACATCTTTCATACAAGATGCAAAATTTTAGATAAAACTTGTTCTCTCATTGTGGATAATGGATCTTGTTGCAATTGTTGTAGCACAAGATTAGTTTCCAAGTTGAACCTAATTATCATTCCCCACCCAAAACCTTATAAACTTCAATGGCTCAATGAGCAAGGGGAAATGATAGTTAACCAATGTCGCAATGTGCCCTTTTGCGGGCGAGCGAGGCGAGGCTCACGGGTGCGCTTTCCAAAGGAGGAAAGATGTGCGGAGTCGCCACCAACGTTTATTAGTGGAAAACGTCGCAAAAACCGAAGGAAACCGGTCAAAATGAAAATTCTAAGTTTGGGAGTTGTATTTACGCTTGAGGAAGGTATTAGCAACTCTCACGTTGGTCTCAAAGGACAACAACCTATTTTTTAGAATTGTGGAAATTGTGTTACCTTAACTTTTATTTCTTTTTATTTTTTGAGGTCGACAAAAGCAGAGCTTTTGCTCCTATGTACCCTCCATCAAAGAGGAAATCAGACCTACGTAGTTCTTTCTTATGCGTGAATCAAGTGATATCAAGTGATTCTTTTTACTTGAAAGGTGATCATTTTAAGGCGTTGGACCTTAAAAATGATCCATTTTACTTGGTAAGAAACTGAAATGATAAACTTTCAAAACCCTATTTTTTGTGGACGAGCTTGACTAGGCGAGTTGATTTTAGCCTTAGTTTCACTTTAGTTATTAGTCAATTCAATTAAGAATGAGAAATCCCAAAGAGAAAACGTCCGATTGATTTTTCGCTTTATTTTACTAAAAGGTATTTTTTGATTATTATATTATTATTTTACCTCTTTTTTGATTTCCAACGTGGTTACGGCACGACCAAACGGTCAGAATTCTTTTTAACAGAAATTAACGGATGATACAATTCAAATGATCGGTGGAAATTTATTTTATTTTTAGATTCGGCGAGAAACAACTTAAATAAATGACTGAAGCACGTCAAAAGGGGGTATAGAAAGTGAATGAAAACGAGAATAAAAATACATGAAACAAAATGTGGACCATCACGGGTACATAGAATGAATTGAAAAGCTCGGTTTGAGGTACTTACCCGTTGAAGACTGAAGAAAACGAAGAACGAACGATGAATGTTGAAGAACGGTCGAGAATCTTCGCGTAATTACTCACGGAAACGTTACGGAAGCGCCTCGGCTTGGATTTTCTTCATGGAAACAATTTTCCTCAGCAATTTCGAGAGAATAAGAAGTGCCAAGAAGGCTGAACCCCTTCTCCCTTCACTCCTCCCCCTATTTATAGCAAAAATAGGGGAGAACAAGGTTGCTTACTCCAGAAGCAACAACCTTCTGGAGGAAGAATCTGGAAAGCCCAAGTAGGCCTGATTGCTATTTGTACCCCCCTTTTTACTAAATGCACCCCTTACCTTTTTTTGGTAATTCTTTTTCCGTAACGTTACGAAACTTTACGAATTTCATAACGATACTTATTTTCCTTCCGCAAAGTTACGAATCCTTACGGATTATATATTTACTATTTTTTAGCTTTTGAAGAAGTTACGAAAACTCACGGATTGCGAGAAACACCTCCCTTCGATTTCCGTCACATTATGGAATTTTTACGGATCGCGTAAGCCTGCTTCCTTTAGATTTTCGGCATGCCTCGGGACTTCACATATTGTGTAACAAAGGGTGCCAAATATCTTGAAGCGGCCAATCAAAATTTGTATATCATCAAATAATAATCCCCGGACGAAATTAGGGTATGACAGTTGCCCCTCTTTACTTACCTCTCATCGGAGATAAGAGGAAAGCAAAGATAAGACACTGATTTCGTCCGTCCTGCCCTTTCCGTGATGACGACTCTCGTCTCTACTCCTTCTCTTTTTTGCTGTACAACACAAAACAAAATACAAACAACAACAAGAACAACGAATACAATATACATATACACATATACACATGTTTGGCGAAGGAACCGATCCGGAAAATAACAGAAAAACATATTTCCTAGTCACCAGAGGCTCCGCGCTTGATGACGGAGGACACATGAACAGCGCTAGGCAATGACATTCATGGGGCTCCGAAAAAAAAGTGGAGAATGGAGAATTGGCGAACAACACTAGGCAATGACATTCGCGGGGCTCAAGAATCGAAGGTGGAGGACACATGAATAGCGCTAGGCAATGACATTCATGGGGCTCCGAAAAAAGTGGAGAATGGAGGATTACACTAGAGGGTCCACACTTAGGCAATCATGAAGCATAGCTCCAAACTCTTTGGGTGGAGGATGCATGAAAAGCGCTAGGCAATGACATTCATGGGGCTCCGAAAAAAGTGGAGAATGGAGGATTGCACTAGAGGGTCCACACTTAGGCAATCATGAAGCATAGCTCCAAACTCTTTGGGTGGAGGATGCATGAACAACTCTAGGCAATGACATTCATAGGGCTCCGAAAAAAAGGGGAGAATGGAGGATTGCACTAGAGGGTCCACACTTAGGCAATCATGAAGCATAGCTCCAAACTCTTTGGGTGGAGGATGCATGAACAGCGCTAGGCAATGACATTCATGGGGCTCCGAAAAAAGTAGAGAATGGAGGATTGCACTAGAGGGTCCACACTAGGCAATCATGAAGCATAGCTCCAAACTCTTTGGGTGGAGGATGCATGAACAGCGCTAGGCAATGACATTCATGGGGCTCCGAAAAAAAGGGGAGAATGGAGGATTTCACTAGAGGGTCCACACTTAGGCAATCATGAAGCATAGCTCCAAACTCTTTGGGTGGAGGATGCATGAACAGAGCTTGGCAATGACATTCATGGGGCTCCGAAAAAAGTGGAGAATGGAGGATTGCACTAGAGGGTCCACACTTAGGCAATCATGAAGCATAGCTCCAAACTCTTTGGGTGGAGGATGCATGAACAACGCTAGGCAATGACATTCATGGGGCTCCAAAAAAAAGGGGAGAATGGAGGATTGCACTAGAGGGTCCACACTTAAGCAATCATGAAGCATAGCTCCAAACTCTTTGGGTGGAGGATGCATGAACAACGCTTGGCAATGACATTCATGGGGCTCCGAAAAAAGTGGAGAATGGAGGATTGCACTAGAGGGTCCACACTTAGGCAATCATGAAGCATAGCTCCAAACTCTTTGGGTGGAGGATGCATGAACAACTCTAGGCAATGACATTCATGGGGCTCCAAAAAAAAAGGGGAGAATGGAGGATTGCACTAGAGGGTCCACACTTAGGCAATCATGAAGCATAGCTCCAAACTCTTTGGGTGGAGGATGCATGAACAGCGCTAGGCAATGACATTCATGGGGCTCTGAAAAAAGTGGAGAATGGAGGATTGCACTAGAGGGTCCACACTAGGCAATCATGAAGCATAGCTCCAAACTCTTTGGGTGGAGGATGCATGAACAGCGCTAGGCAATGACATTCATGGGGCTCCGAAAAAAATGGGAGAATGGAGGATTTCACTAGAGGGTCCACACTTAGGCAATCATGAAGCATAGCTCCAAACTCTTTGGGTGGAGGATGCATGAACAGCGCTTGGCAATGACATTCATGGGGCTCCGAAAAAAGTGGAGAATGGAGGATTGCACTAGAGGGTCCACACTTAGGCAATCATGAAGCATAGCTCCAAACTCTTTGGGTGGAGGATGCATGAACAACGCTAGGCAATGACATTCATGGGGCTCCGAAAAAAAGGGGAGAATGGAGGATTGCACTAGAGGGTCCACACTTAGGCAATCATGAAGCATAGCTCCAAACTCTTTGGGTGGAGGATGCATGAACAACGCTTGGCAATGACATTCATGGGGCTCCGAAAAAAGTGGAGAATGGAGGATTGCACTAGAGGGTCCACACTAGGCAATCATGAAGCATAGCTCCAAACTCTTTGGGTGGAGGATGCATAAACAGCGCTAGGCAATGACATTCATGGGGCTCCGAAAAAAAAAGGGAGAATGGAGGATTGCACTAGAGGGTCCACACTTAGGCAATCATGAAGCATAGCTCCAAACTCTTTGGGTGGAGGATGCATGAACAACACTAGGCAATGATATTCATGGGGCTCTGGATAAAAGTGGTTGGCAGGACCGAACGGTCCACCGGGTTTTTCCACCTGAAAGGAAAACATGCTTTTTGTAAAGAAAAATAAATCATTCGCGAGAGCACCATATCTTAGAGAAACAATATACTTGTGCCAAGGGTAATCTTCCTTGTAACCGAGAATGAAAGGCAGGATGTCAACTTTTAGCTTTTAAATGAACATGCAGGGGAAACATCGCGGTAAGCTGAAAATAAATCACTCATAGTGTATAAAACTCACACAGGCAAGTGTTTTATCCTATACCCAAACCATAACTGCACCATGACTCTATTTTGCACACGACTTCCTATCGAATCAAAGATCAAACATACGATCACGGACCAATAGGATTTTCTCGAGGGTAGTGTTTTTGGAGAGGAAGCTGGGTGTTTCGGTCTTTTCCTCCTTGTTCAGGTGGGGTGGGATATCGCCAGTCGAGAACGACTTTGAATGGCAATCTGAAGGGAAGAGACACCAAAAATGGGTTTTCCTTTGCCGGCAGTCCCTTACCTTGCTGAAAATTTATCTGGTCTGAAGATCTTCCGTTCTCTTTCTTTCATTGATCGAGAATTGCCTCTTTTCCCTTTTTACTTCCTTTCGATCTTTGATCGGGAATCCTTCTTTCCTTTTTTTTGTTCTTTTCTTTATTTTCATCCTTTTCTTTTTCTTTCTTTCCATTTCTTCCTTTTCTTTCTTTTCACTTCTCCTTCCCCATCCCTTTCTTTGGGAAATCGGGTTTTAGCATTCTATTCGCTCTCCCTTGAGGAGATTCCGCTGTCCTTTGCTTCGGGGAAGGAATGAGGATTTTTTTTTATAGGCCAATGTTCAAAAAGGTCTAAGGCTATGTTTCAATGGGGTCTTTTATCGTGGGAACCCAATCTTGATATCTGGGGCGAATCAAATTTGGGTGTCAAGGTGTTGATTTTGGGCTGAACTTCCATATTATTCCATAAGGCACGCGTGACAATAATGATTTGAAAACAACGTGCAAAATTAGTCATGGCTACAACCAGGTGGGCACTCAAGCATCCCGTTTATGGCATGGTGATACTACGGTCGGGAATTTACACAAACAGACCCAACGTTTCCCAATTATGTTCTTTTATCAGTTCAATGAATTCATCCATTCTTATCTCGGTTATTCCGGAAAATAAACTCTTAGCATCAATCCCTTGTTTCCAGAAGATATGTTTGCTCTTTACGAATGATTTATACTTCTTAACTATAACATGTCGACCTTCGCGGTCCTTCTTTCTTTTTCCTTTTTGTTTCATCTTTATATATTTATACACCTGTGGTCCTTTATGAAGAAATTTTCTTTTTTATATCTACACTCTTACTTTTTCTGTATACGCATTGGAACTCTCTTTCTTTACGTCACACGGTCAAACCCTATTTACATTCAAAGATCTTTTTCATTTTTCTCCAACACACACTTATGGTTCATACAAAAGTTTCTTTATATATACTCATTCACACACACAAGAATCCCTCTACACGTATTTTTTTATAAAAACCCTTCTATGCACATTTTCCTTTTTCTTTATATACGCATACATTTATTCACTACACTTCTCTCCTTTTTTATCATGATTTTGGTTCATTTTATTTTTAGGACGACGTTCCTAAAATAATAAAAAATTCTACGTGATTCAAGAATTTCTACAAACATTATTGACAACAACGAAACAAGTACCGACGTAACAACTCAAACGATATGTATGTACAAAACAAAAGTCAATCAACACGAAACAAACGTTAGTCCCTTAGTCAAACAAAAATAAGATGATATGTAACAGGAAAAAATGGAAACAAAAAGAAATATGGATCAAGGGATCTCCCAATCATGTGGCCCCGCTCCCTCCTAAGAAATCAAGTAAATCGGTCATCTCCTCGTCCTCGCGGGCCTCATCCGCCTCCTCGGGAGCCTCTGCTGGTGCCTCTGCTGGCGCCTCTCCTGCTCGGGCCTCAGGCCAATCTCCAGGCCATGCGACCTCTTCCCTGAACTGGTCCGGAGTAGGGCACGGAAAAGAAGTAAAACCCTTGCTCTGCAGGCTGAGGCTCAACTGGTAAAGACAATCATGGGTCTGTACATGCGCCCGGTGGTTGGCCGCCTGCTGGCGAACCAAATGCCGCAAATCGTTGAAGGGACCACTCCCAGGGCATGAATCCAAGGTCTTCCCAAGAGGCAGCTATAGGCGGGATTTATATCCATTACTTGAAACACCACATTGCAAGTGTGGGGGCCTATCTGAATGGGAATGTCGATTTCCCCCATTACTTCCCGCCGAGTCCCATCAAAGGCTCGTACCACCATCGAGCTCGGTTTTAAACGTGACGCACTAAAAGGAAGCTTTTCCAAAGTGGTCTTCGGCATCACATTTAAACTCGATCCATTGTCGATAAGCACCTTTGCGACAACATGGCCCATACACTTTACCGATACATGAAGAGCCTTGTTATGTCCTCTCCCCTCTACGGGAATCTCTTCTTCCACAAACGCGATATAATTGTTGGTGGTTATATGATTAACGATGCCTTCAAAACCCTCCACTGAGATATCGTGGGCTACATGGGCATCATTGAGGACTTTTATCAACAGCGTGCGATGAGGCTCGGAGTTTATGAGCAGTTCAAGCAACGAGATCCTCGCTAGAGTTTTATTCAGTTGCTCGACTACCTTAAACTCGCTTTGTTGAATGAGGCGAAGGAACTCATGGGCCTCTTCCAAAGTCACCGTCTTTCCTTGAAGACCTTCTTTCTTTTCAGCCCCTCTTACCACTGGAGGATCTACTTCTTTCGAGGGGGTGGCTACGTCTGTGGGCTCTTGGACCATGGGCGCTTTTCCCTTGGAGGGCAACTCCGCTGGGTGAGGGGAAGCGAACACCTGACCACTGTGGGTTATGCCACTGAGGCCGGTGATGTTGGTCACCTTAGCTGACAGGGAGTCAACTTCGGTCGCAACTCTTTCACTGAACGTGGGAGGGGTATACTTCCACGGAACGACCTTATTACTTTGATATGCAAATGGCGTTGGCTTGGGCGCTGTTCGGGGATACATGGGTGTGGAGCCGGTCCCTTTCCTAGTAAAACATATCACTAGGGCCTTGGGGGTTAGAGGAACCTTCTTCTCTTCCGACTGCATGCAAATTTGTGGTTCTTCCCTCCCTCCTATGGACACTACAAGCTGCCCGCAATCCATGAACCGCTGAAGCAATTCTTCTACCGCAGGACAGGTTTCCATGTCGTGTGACTCCCTGAGGTGAAACAAACACTCGTCCCTTTCGCCTCCGCCACGGGAGACCATACATGCCGCTTGCAGCAATTGGTAGATGAAGCGTCTGGAAGTAGCTACCTCTCCTAAACTCTTTGCCCGCGATGGCCCATCCTCTTCGGTGGCGTTTACGCTAGCCTTTCCATGACTAGCTAGCGGGTTAGTTTTAACATTTGGGCCTTCCTCTTGAAACGATAGCCAGCCGGCACTGATTAGGTGCTGCACTTTATACTTGAACGGGCGGCAGGAGTCAATGTTGTGTCCGGGAACTCCACTATGGTACTCACATTTGACACCCGGGTCATACCACTTGGGGTAGGGTGGATGGAAGACCCTCCCGGGTATGGCTACCACCAAATGATTCTCCAATAACGAAGGCCATAATTCGGAGTATGCCATGGGAATAGGAGAGAAGTTATCTTCCGGGAGTGGGCTCTGTGCATTTTTATAGCTCGTGCCGGGGGCCGTATTGTTGACTGGCCGGGGCGTGGCTGGAGCTGTGCGTTGGGCTGGCGTTCTCTCTGTCGCGGGCGGTCCTTTTACTTGAGCCGAGGGGAAATTCCCGGCTCGGATTGAAAAATTTGGGGGATTGGGCTGGTATGAGCTTTGGATATTTTGGGGTGCTTTCATCCACATCGGGGCGGTGGTGACCGCGTGGGCGTCTCCTTCCTTTTTCCTCGCGCCCACTACTGGGGCTCTTCTGTTGTTGTTGGGGGCCACATTGGAAGCATATTAGAACTTGCCTCTTCGTAGTCCAGATTCAATCCTTTCTCCGGCGAAGACGAGATCCGCAAAGTTAGTTGGCATGTAGCCTATCAGCTTTTCATAGTAGAACGTGGGTAACGTATCTACCATAATTGTGATCATCTCCCTTTCCGTCATGGGCGGTACGACTTGGGCTGCGAGATCTCTCCTTCTTTGGGCATATTCCTTAATGGACTCATGCTCTCGCTTAGTCATACTCTGAAGCTGGTTCCGATCGGGAGCCATATCCGTATTGTATTGGTACTGCCTAATGAAGGCAGTTGCCAAGTCCTTCCATGATCGGATCTGGGAAGCTTCCAGATTGGTATACCATGCTACAGCTGCTCCGGCCAAGCTGTCTTGAAAGAAATGGACCAACAACTTTTCGTCCGCAGAATACGTCCCCATTTTTCGGCAATACATCCGAAGATGCCCTTTCGGACATGTCGACCCTTTGTACTTATCAAAGTCCGGTACTTTGAACTTGGGAGGAATGACGATATTGGGTACGAGACATAAGTCCGCTAGATCCGAGAATGGGTAATTGCCGAGGCCCTCGACTGCTCTCAACCTCTCTTCAAGCACCTCAATCTTTCCCTTATCTTCCACGAAGGGAACAGATTCTTTTACGGGTGTGGGTGAAGTCGAGATATGGCGGACTATGTTTGGTTGGGGTAGTTCATGGGGGGACGGATCTTTGAGGTGGAGGAGGGGACCGAGATGGGTATCTCCTTCCTCATCGTCTTGCCCGGGATAGTCGTCATAAGGTGGGAGCTGCCCCTCGAAAGTAGGGGCTTGGCTTAAATCTTCCGGGGTGGCACGGGGAGTGAAGTCCGGAGGCAAGCCATAAGGATAAGCTTGCGGGCTATACCTTCGACCAAACACTGCCGTGTTTCTGTCTTGGCCTGGATTTAAGGCGGGCTGCAGCACCGGCTCCGCTTCCCTAACTGTACTGGAGGCGGTTGCCGTGGCTTTATCCTCTATAGTTTTCTGGAGTTTTAACATGACCTCCGAGATGGAAGCCATTTGATCTTTTAAAGCCGATAGATCGGCCTTCATTTGTTCTTGCACGCCCTCTTCATTATCCATTTTTCTGGATCGAGTGTTATAGGGGTGCCTTGGTGTTTTCTTAGTTATGATGAAATTCCTAAAGAAATAAACAACGGTGAGTATGCCACCAAAACATGAATATGCAAATGAATGATCGGAGCACTTGGATCCACCCCAAGGGTTTTTAGATAACGTGATGAGTTCAGAACTTCTCATTTTATAAAAAGAACAAAGCTTTCATCTAGCCAAGATTATACAAAGGTGTTACAAGAGAATCTAACGGTTTCTAATTATGTGGGCCATCAAATCTATCATGTGTTGACAGTAATTGATTAGCCCATGAATCTCCTCTGGGGCCGTACACACTTCGGCCATGGCTTTTGCTTTGGCTAATAGACGTGGGAGGTCTTGACTTCCATTCAAGGTCAAGGTGAACCTATCCATCCACATAGTCGCTTCTTGATGCAATGCATCAATCACCCTCCCTCTCGCTTCTTTTTCGGCGTACACTTGTGCAAAATCCTCCACTAGCTTTTGTTCATGGGCCACAGGCTGGTTCAACTCTTCCTTGTATTGCCCTATGATAGCTAGCATGCTTTGCTCCGTGGCTTCCAAGTGTTGAGCCAAACTCCTCTTGGACCTTGTGCAAGCAGCTAACTCTTCTTTTAAGATCATGCCATGCACCCGTGACCGGTCTCTTTCCTCTCTTCGGAGCTTGAGCTCATTGTTGCTACCCCACAATGCTCCCCGGAATTTCTCTCGGTCATATTCCTCCTTGCGGGCCCTTTTAGTTTATTGTTCAAGGGCTCTTGCAGTGGCCGCGTTTTCCTCTTGTAACTTGGTGCACTCTTTCTGGATGTGTGTAGCGGCTGATTTGAACTTCTCCTTGGCGAGTCTTGCTTTCCCTAGCTCTAATTTTAGAGCTCAGACTTCTTCGTCTTCCTCCGGAGCTTCAAAGTTCTCCTCATTGATAACTTTCAATTTGGAGAGCCAATCTAACCCTCGCGTGTGAACTCTTAGCCATCCATGATAACCACCGATGACGCCATTTCGGATGCCTTTAAGCTCCTTGTCTTTCCTCAACGGACTTCTCCACGCCTTGTGGACTCTTTGTATCACCTTGAGACTTTGCGCGCCTAGATCCCTCATAAGGAAAGGCGAGAGACTTTCTTCGGTTGGCGCTCCCCTCATAGGGTACCCTAGCTGTCTTATGGCGAGTGCGGGATTATAATTAATACAACCCCTAGTCCCTATCAATGGAACATTAGGGTAGTCCCCACACGAGAAGAGAACTCCTTCCTTGCCTTCCTTCCAACGAGGAAACCAATTGATTGCGTTGCCTCCTATTCCAGCCAAATGTTGGTCCCAATCGACTCTTCCTTTTTCGGCGCATGAGCGATAGCTTTGAAGCGGACACGGGTGTCTTGTGTCTTGTTGGAATAGGTGTGAAACCAACCACACACAGAGAGCGGGTAAACAACAGACAATCCGTGCACTGTTTTTCTCACATCTCCGGTCAAAGGTATCAAACAAATCTGCCAAGATAGCCACCACTGGACTCTCCTTGCTATGGTGATATGCGAGGAAAGCGTCAATGGCGGCTAAGTCCACCAAACCGTCCACGTTTGGAAAGAGGACAACCCCAAAAATCAACAAAGCTAGTATATCCGCAAACGGGCCCCACTTCTCTTGGCTCGCCATATCCCTTGCCTTGCCTTCCAAGTATTTCCGTGGCAAGCCTACTACGCCGTTGCGAGTTTGCTTCATGCGATCCAGCTCTTTTGCCGAATCCCCAACCAAAGCGGCAATCTTGCTCAAGGAGGGAAGAAACTCGGAGAAAAGATACAGTTTTCTCCCCCCCAAGAGGGCATCCTAATACTTCCTCAAACTCTTCAATAGTCGGTACCATTTGGAAGTCCCCAAACGTGAAACACCTCAACGGCTGGTCATAGTATTGGGCGAGGCATACGACTGCTTCCGTAAATACCTCCGCTGCGGTCAAATCTAGAATCTTTCCGTTCACTTTGCGGAAGGCTTGCCTTTGGAGAGGTCCCATCAATCGTCCCAATTCCTTGAGGCTGGTGACATCTAGACTTTTAACCTTGACTTGATAAAACCTTTTGCCGTTTTGATTTGTCCCCATCATTTACCTAAAAAAAGGGGTGGATCAAGACTCCGACATGAATGATGCAATGCGTATGCATGAAAAGGAAATAAAACAACACAAAGGGGTAATTCACACATGCGAGACCGCAGGGATCCAATTTTAATGCTACGTTTTGGGCATGATGGCGCCTCAACGTAGTATTAAAAAGGTCCCGTATTACCCTAAAGAAACCAAACATCACCAGCACAACTATAAACTGGTGCTATTTACCAAAAAATGCATGAGAACGAATGGCACGGAGCGTGTTTGCTCTTTGCCCCTATTTGGGAACCTATAGGACAATATCTAGGGGTCTCTAATAACTACTCCCCAACAATTCATAACTCACACGGCTGTTTTCTAGAGGTATCATCACTCAAGATAATCATATTGTGGTGGTATGGAATACCAGCGACAACACATTATAAAGAGAGAAAGCTCTAGACGAGGTTTCACTATTATCAAGCAAGTCGGAGACCTAGCATGATAATAGATTCACCTCCACTCCTTAAATTCCCATGAACCCGGGTATAGGGCCCCTTTTTTACTCAAACCCGTGGGTGCTTAGAATGTAGTGTAAAGAATGCGAAATAGACAACAATTATTTACATTTTACACAGTTCCACAAATGCACACACGAAGTTTCACAAATCCACAATTCCTTAAAATAGGCCTAACTCACAAAAAGTTTCCCAGTGGAGTCGCCAACTGTCGCAACGTGCCCTTTTGCGGGCGAGCGAGGCGAGGCTCACGGGTGCGCTTTCCAAAGGAGGAAAGATGCGCGGAGTCGCCACCAATGTTTATTTGTGGAAAATGTCGGAAAAACCGAAGGAAACCGGTCAAAATGAAAATTCTAAGTTCGGGAGTTGTATTTACGCTTGAGGAAGGTATTAGCACCTCTCACGTTTGTCTCAAAGGACAATAACCTATTTTTTAGAATTGTGGAAATTGTGTTACCTTAACTTTTATTTCTTTTTATTTTTTGAGGTCGACAAAAGCGGAGCTTGTGCTCCTACGTACCCTCCATCAAAGAGGAAATCAGACCTACGTAGTTCTTTCTTATGCGTGAACCAAGTTATTCTTTTTACTTGAAAGGTGATCATTTTAAGGCGTTGGACCTTAAAAATGATCCATTTTACTTGGTAAGAAACTGAAATGATAAACTTTCAAAACCCTATTTTTTGTGGACGAGCTTGACTAGGCGAGTTGATTTTTAGCCTTAGTTTCACTTTAGTTATTAGTCAATTCAATTAAGAATGAGAAATCCCAAAGAGAAAATGTCCGATTGATTTTTCGCTTTATTTTACTAAAAGGTATTTTTTGATTATTATATTATTATTTTACCTCTTTTTTGATTTCCAACGTGGTTACGGCACGACCAAACGGTTAGAATTCTTTTTAACAGAAATTAACGGATGATACAATTCAAATGATCGGTGAAAATTTATTTTATTTTTAGATTAGGCGAGAAACAACTTAAATAAATGACTGAAGCATGTTAAAAGGGGGTATAGAAAGTGAATGAAAACGAGAATAAAAATACATGAAACAAAATGTGGACCACCACGGGTACATAGAATGAATTGAAAAGCTCGGTTTGAGGTACTTACCCGTTGAAGACTGAAGAAAACGAAGAACGAACGATGAATGTTGAAGAACGGTCGAGAATCTTCACGGAAACAATTTTCCTCAGCAATTTCGAGAGAATAAGAAGTGCCAAGAAGGCTGAACCCCTTCTCCCTTCACTCCTCCCCCTACTTATAGCAAAAATAGGGGAGGAGCTTGCCACCCAGCTCGCCCAGGCGAGCTCAGCTAGCCCAGGCGAGCAAGGTTGCTTAGCCCAAGTGGGCCTGATTGCTATTTGTACTCCCCTTTTTACTAAATGCACCCCTTTACCTTTTTTTGGTAATTCTTTTTCCGTAATGTTACGAAACTTTACGAATTTCGTAACGATACTTATTTTCCTTCCGCAAAGTTACGAATCCTTACGGATTATATATTTACTCTTTTTTAGCTTTCGAAGAAGTTACGAAAACTCACGGATTGCGAAAAACACCTCCCTTCGATTTCCGTCACATTACAGAATTTTTACGGATCGCGTAAGCCTGCTTCCTTTTGATTTTCGGCACGCCTCGGGACTTCACATATTGTGTAACAAAGGGTGCCAAGTATCTTGAAGCGGCCAATCAAAATTTGTATATCATCAAATAATAATCCCCGGGCGAAATTAGGGTATGACAACCAACAAGAGGTACTTTTCTCCATTGGGACATATAAGGATGAAGTTAATTGTGATATAGTTCCCATGGAGGCAGGACATATTCTTTTAGGAAGGCCGTGGCAATTTGATAGGAAGATCATTTATAATGGCCTAAGTAATGAGATTACCCTCACCCATCTTGGCACTAAATTTGTGTTGCATCCTCAAACACCTTCACAGGTGGCCAAAGATCAACTAACTATGAAAGATAAGAGGGATGAGGAAGAAAAATTAGAAAAACAAAAGAAGAAGAAGGATAGTAAGGCCTTGTCTTCAAAGGCCATGGGGAATGAAAAAGAGGGGAAGGATTCCTCCAAGAAGATTGTTAAGAAGGAAAATCATTTTGCAACAAAAGGTGATATTAAAAGAGCACTCCTTCTTAAACAAACTTTCTACCTTCTCCTATCAAGGGAAACATCCCTTAGCACTGCCACAATTCCTACATTTGAGACCTTACCCCCAAAGGTCCAAGAACTCTTACATGAATTTGGTGATATATTTCCCAAAGAGATACCCCCTGGGCTACCTCCTTTAAGGGGAATAGAACACCAAATAGATTTAGTCCCAGGAGCAAGCCTTCCTAATAGGCCAGCCTATAGGACTAACCCTCAGGAGACTAAGGAGATAGAGTCTCAGGTTAAAGAATTGTTGGAGAAGGGCTGGGTCCAAGAGAGCCTAAGCCCATGTGCTGTGCCAGTGTTGTTGGTGCCCAAAAAGGATGGTACATGGAGAATGTGTACAGATTGCAGGGCCATCAACAACATCACTGTAAAGTATAGGCACCCCATTCCTAGACTTGATGATTTTCTTGATGAGTTGCATGGTGCCAATATCTTTTCAAAAATTGATCTTAAAAGTGGTTATCACCAAATCAGGATGAAAAAGGGTGATGAGTGGAAAACTGCTTTCAAGATCAAGTTTGGTTTGTATGAATGGCTAGTGATGCCTTTTGGGATC
Source organism: Glycine soja (assembly GCF_004193775.1). Classification (NCBI taxonomy): domain Eukaryota; kingdom Viridiplantae; phylum Streptophyta; class Magnoliopsida; order Fabales; family Fabaceae; genus Glycine; species Glycine soja. The sequence continues at coordinate 30,802,835 of NC_041016.1, read as the reverse complement.
ACTAATGCACCAAGCACCTTTATGAGGCTTATGCATCATGTCTTAAGGGATTTCATAGGTAGATTTGTAGTTGTTTATATTGATGATATTTTAGTGTATAGTAGGAGCCTAGATGATCACTTAGGACATCTCAGACAAGTTCTTTCAGTCCTTAGGAAAAACACCCTCTATTCAAATATACAGAAGTGTACCTTTTGTGTAGATAATATAGTTTTCTTAGGTTTTGTAGTTGGTAGAAATGGGGTCCAAGTGGACCCTGAGAAAATCAAGGCCATCCAAGAATGGCCCACCCCAAAAAGTGTGGGAGATATTAGGAGCTTCCATGGGTTAGCAAGCTTCTATAGAAGGTTCATTCCTAATTTCTCTACAATTGCATCACCTCTCAATGAGCTGGTGAAGAAGAATGTGGCATTTACCTGGGGTGAAAAACAAGAGCAAGCCTTTGCTTTGCTCAAAGAAAAGCTTACTAAGGCACCTATTCTAGCTCTTCCTGACTTTTCTAAAACTTTTGAGCTAGAATGTGATGCCTCTAGAGTGGGAGTTGGAGCTGTATTGTTACAAGGTGGGCACCCTATTGCTTATTTTAGTGAAAAACTTCATAGTGCCACCCTCAACTACCCCACTTATGATAAAGAGCTTTATGCCTTAATAAGAGCCCTCCAAACTTGGGAACATTACCTTGTTTCCAAGGAATTTGTCATTCATAGTGATCATCAATCACTTAAGTACATTAGAGTGCAAAGCAAGTTAAACAAGAGGCATGAAAAATGGGTAGTGTACCTAGAGCAATTTCCATATGTTATCAAATACAAAAAGGGAAAAACAAATTTGGTAGCTGATGCCCTCTCTAGGAGACACACATTGTTTTGGCTCCCTAGGAGCTCAAATTTTAGGATTTGATAATATTAGGGACTTGTATGCTTTAGATGAACATTTCTCTCCCATTTACGAGAGTTGTGGGAAAAAGGCCCAAGGTGGATTCTATTTGGCTGAGGGGTATTTGTTCAAAGAGGGAAAGCTTTGCATACCCCAAGGATCCATTAGGAAATTACTTGTGAAAGAGAGCCATGAGGGTGGGCTCATGGGCCACTTTGGGATAGACAAGACCCTTGTCTTACTCAAAGAAAAGTTTTATTGGCCCCATATGAAGAAAGATGTCCATAAGCATTGCACTAGGTGTGTGGCTTGTTTACAAGCCAAGTCTAGGGTGATGCCTAATAGGCTATACCCACCCTTACCCATCCCATCTGCACCTTGGGTAGACATTAGTATGGACTTTGTCCTTGGGCTTCCTAGAACCCAAAGAGGTGTAGACTCTATCTTTGTGGTGGTGGATAGGTTTAGCAAGATGGCACACTTTATACCATGCCACAAGGTGGATGATGCTTCCCACATCTCAAAACTCTTTTTCAAGGAAGTTGTGAGACTCCATGGTTTGCCTAGGACCATTGTGTCAGATAGAGATGCTAAGTTCCTTAGCCACTTCTTGAAAACCTTATGGGCTAAGCTAGGAACTAAACTTATTTTCTCTACCACTTGTCATCCACAAACTGATGAGCAAACAGAGGTAGTGAATAGGTCTTTATCCACCCTTTTAAGGGCTCTTCTGAAAGGCAACCATAAGTCTTGGGATGAGTATCTTCCTCATGTAGAATTTGCCTACAACAGGGGGGTTCATAGAACCACCAAGCAGTCCCCTTTTGAGGTTGTCTATGGGTTCAATCCCCTAACACTGTTAGACCTCATTCCCCTCCCACTGGACACTTCTTTTATACATAAAGAAGTGGAATCTAGGTCAGAATTTGTAAAGAAGTTACATGAGAGGGTTAAGAACCAAATAGAGAACCAAACAAAGGTGTATTCAACTAAAGGCAATAGAGGAAGAAAAGAGCTAGTTCTTAATAAGATTGACTGGGTTTGGGTCCATATTAGGAAGGATAGATTCCCTACTAAAAGGAAATCCAAGCTTAGACCTAGAGGGGATGGACCTTTTCAGGTTTTGGAGAGGATCAATAACAATGCCTATAGGTTGGACCTCCCAGAAGAGTATGGAGTCAGCACCACTTTTAACATTTATGATTTAATTCCTTTTGCAGGTGGAGCTGATATTAAGGAAGAGGAACTAACAGATTTGAGGTCAAATCCTCTTCAAGGGGAAGGGGATGATGCAATCCTCCCTAGGAAGGGACCAGTCACTAGAACCATGAGCAAGAGACTCCAAGAAGATTGGGCTAGAGCTGCTAAAGAAGGCCCTAGGGTTCTCATGAACCTTAGGGTAGATTTTTGAGCCCATGGGCCAAGGTTGGGTCCAATTATCTTTGTACATATTAGACTAGGATGTCATTATATTTGGTCCTTGTATTTAGGGCTCCATATTGTAGGTAGGGTACCTTATAAATATAGGATTTTTCAGCCCTTGTATTTTAGGGCACCTAGACTAGTTTTTGTATTAGGGGTAGTTTTGTAATTTCACATGCACTAAGTGGATATTTGATATGTGTGGTTGGAAATAAATTTAATTGAATTGGTAGAAGCCCAATCCAATTAAATTTTAGAGGGGGAGGTGAGCATTTGCTTACTACACCCCATTGCCACATCATATAGTCACACTTTGTGCATGTCCTTCATGCTTTTCATGCCTCATGACACCTAAGCATACTTAGTGGAGAATCTTGGAATTGATCTTGGATTAGTGGGCTGAACCATAACTAAAATTCACTAATCATAATTAGTGAAATTTTGGCTCCACAAATTCAATTTCAAATTCAAGTGAAATTTGAATTTCCCTCCAATTTTGTGTGACACTTAGGCTATAAATAGAGGTCATGTGTGTGCATTTTTTATTCAACTTTGATCATTTTGAATATTAACTTCAGATTTCAGAGCTCTTTTAGAGCACAAAATTTCGTGCTCTTCTCTCCCTCTCCCTTCATTCATCTCCTTCTTCCTCCAAGCTCTTATCTATGGCCTCCTATGGTGGTGAGCTTCTTCTAGACTCATCTTCTCCTTGAAGTGGCGTCTCCTCTCTCTCTTCCTTCTCCATTTCGCTGCCATTCATCTTCCAAGGAGCAAAGGAATCCATTGATGAAGAAGATCCTAGGCCTACAAGCTCCAATGGAGCTTACATCAACAATTCTCTTTGAGGTTCTATTATTATTGTTAAGTTCTGTTCAGTTCTTTTTCCTCTTCACTAATTACTCTGAATTTGTTGCTTTTAATTCATGCATGCTTAGTGCTTCATTAATTGTCTCTGCGCTTAATTTACGTTCATGCTTAATGATCGTTTGTGAGTAATTGGTGTATGTGATGCTTAATCACATAATGAATGCCTTATGTTGAATTTCACTTAGTAATTTAATTTAGGGTTGGATTAAGTGGTTAAACTGATAAAGGATAAATTCTCGTAACCTAGGATAAGAGACTTGCTTGTGAATCAAGGGGAAGCAACGTATTTTAATTCTGATATTTTTCTAATTCAATTTTACTCACTATTTAATTTACATAAGCAAACAACCCCCCCCCCCCCCCCAATTTGTTACTACTTTCTACTATCTGTTATGAACATTTGGTTTATCATTGCTCATTGGGAAACGACCTAGGATCACTTCCTAGTTACTACATTTTAATGTTTATTTGATTCGGGTGTGGCCTCGATCAGGGTTACTTTTCTATTGTCTTCCCCTTCTCATCTTTGGGCTTAGAAGGTGCCGCCCCTAAGATGCTTTGACCTTGGTCTTTCTTTGGATAAGAGTGAGGGCCATAAGATTTGAAGTAGGCTTCCTTTTAAGTTGTTGCTCTACCCTTATTTCCCAATCTAAGTAAGCCTCTACATTGTCCTTCCCATGGAAGTATGAGAGGTTAATGTTAGCCTCTTGAGGCTTTCTTTCCTTTTCTATCCTATGGGAGTGAGGTCTAAGATGTGACCTATGCCTTCCTTCATAATAGTCACGATGTTTTTCACTTAGGCTCTTGCTAGGGTCATGACTACTATAGGAGGCACGTTTTCCTTTTCTTAATTCTTTTAGTATTTTTCTTCTTTCTTCTTCCCTTATTTGTTCCCTCTCATCTTGATTTATTTCTACCCTCTCTTTTCCTTTTTCTTTTCTTTCTATTCTTTCTTTCCATAACTTGAGCAAACTCAACTCATCTAAGATTCTAGATAAAGGGTTCTTATGACTAGTACCATCATCATTAACACTAGATGAATGATGACTCATGTTGGTTCCTAAGTTGTGGTTCTTTCTTGTTGGGGGTTTGCAAAAGGTAAAAGCTAGGGTTCAAAAGAACTCAAGATAAACGTGATAAGCAAGAAGAAAGTATTATGCTATAACAAGATAAACTAGGCGTGACTAGTAAAGAAAATAAGCTATGAAAGTAAGCAAGAAATTAAAGTGCAAGAAATGTAAAGTAGGCGGATCCTAAGAGTGTTTGGATGACCACATTTAAGGTTCCCAACAAAATACTCACTATCCTAAGGGAAAAATTGCCTAAAATTATTACACACAAATGAAAGTTTGGTAACCTATTGGACGCTCCCAACACACTTCCAATGAAAGGCCTTCTTTATACAAAATTTGAAAGCAATGAAGGTAAGTAAATTGTCAATTACAAAGTTATAAAAAAGTCCTCAATGTTTGTGGCTGTTCTCTCTTTGGTGTTTCACTCAATTTGGAGTGCTTCTTAGTCCAATAGCTCTTAAGGTGGTTGACCCCTTGCTTCTTGACTTAAATTGTTCAAGGGATGACACCAATCCTCCTTTCCAATTTCCTATATGGTAACTCACAAACAAGGAAACAAAGAGATAAGCAATAACCAAAGACCAAAAAATGAAATGAAAGCTAAACCAATAGAGTTTTAACAAAAAAAAGTTTCAAGGATTATTCAATAATTAAAGTAATGAAAAGCACATAAAAGCAATCTAAGACTTAAAGAGAAAATTAGAATGGCTCTAAAATAGAGTAAAAAAAAACTAAAAAAAAGACTCAATAAACCTTTAGTTTTCACACTAATTTTCAATTGAAATTTCAGAACTAAGATTGGTATAAAACAGGCACTAATTATAGAACAAATTTTGAACCAAAACAACAAGCACACTTCCTTTTTTTTTTTTTTTTCAGGACATTGATTTTCCTATCAACTTGTGTGATTTTTCTTATTTTTTCCTTTTATCCAAATCACTTGGTTCTTTTTTCTATAAAATTCAGTAAAAATTTCAGCTCAAAATGCGAAGTATTCAAGCCATGGTGGAGTTAAGAACACAGTGTGCCAAAACTGATAGCAACCAAAATTTCAACCTAGAAATCAAGAGTAGTGTTTATGTTGCTTAAGGTGTGGATAGTTACAATTTGTGTTTGCTTATGCTCAATTTTCTTAAATAACAAAATTCAAGAGAGCTTAAGACTTATTTTGATTCACAAATCAAGCCACAACTTAGCACTACGACTCAATTTCTTCATAGGCATCATATAGGGAACTTAGAAAACAAAAAAAAAGTTCAACAACAAAACTACTTCGAGGAATTGATTTAGAACATGTTATGAATTAAATAACATGCATGAATTAGACTCAAAAATCAAATAATAGGCTAAGAATTGCAAGAATACACGAACAAATGTATCTAGAATTCAATCAACAAAATCAAAATTGAACACAAACTTAGAACATAATGTGCCAATTATTATGACTAAACATGACTCTAAGACAACATGAATGAAGTGATTTACACTTAGATTTTTGTGTTTTCTTTTCTAATCAATATTTTGAAAGAAAATTGAGATCTAAAGGTTCAACACAACAATATATGACTAAAAAATGATAGAACCAAAAATCAACACAAAAACATGATTCAATAGTAGATTTATAAAATTTAAACCATAGAAATGGAAGAACAAGTGTAGATCTAATATTTAATCGGTTTATTTTTGTGAATATACTCTAAATAGAACCAAACCACAAGACAATGGAGGAGATACAAGGAGAAGAAGATGAAGAACAAGGAATTAAACTAAATTGGCCGAGGAAAAAGATAGAGGAAGCAAAAGAATCACCTAGATGAAGATACTCTGATACCACATGATGTAGCTGCATGTGGAGCTTGTAGGCCTTGGATATTCTTCATCAATTGAGTCCTTTGCTTCTTGAAAATCAATGGCAGCGGATTGGAGAAGGAAGAAAGATGATTGGAGATGCCACTTCAAGGAAAAGATGAGTCAAGAACAAGATCACTACCATAGGAAGCCATGGATAAGAGCTTGAAGGTAGGAGAAGATGAGTGGAGGGAGAAGGAGAGAAGAAGCACGGAATTTTATGCCTCAAATGAGGTCTAAACTTTGAAGTGTAATTCTCAAATGATGAAAGTTGAAAAAATGCACACACAAGGCCTCTATTTATAGCCTAAGTGTCACACAAAATTGGAGGGAAATTTGAATTTCTATTCAAATTTCACTTGAATTTGAATTTGAATTTGTGGAGCCTAATTTGAAGCCAAAATTTCACTGATTATGATTAACGAATTTTAGCTATGGTTCAGCTCACTAATCCAAGATCAAGTCCAAGATTCTTCACTAAGTGTGCTTAGGTGTCATGAGGCATGTAAAGCATAAAGGACATACACAAAGTGTGATTATATGATGTGGCAATGCGGTATAGCAAGTAAATGCTCACCTCCTGTTCGGTCGCGGCAAGTGCACCAGATCGTGCAAGTAGTATAAAATGGTAAGAACCGAGTATTGAACTCTCAGGGAACTTGTGTTACTTGGTAAAGCTACTTCAGCGAATAGGTGTTTAGTATAAAAAGAGATGTGTTTAATGTGAACGGGTGTGTAAATTAATTATTAAAAAGGAAAATCACGTGAGTAAGGATGCGTAAAGACAAATAGGTAACACGTTGGTCTTCCTAATAGGTTACTGATGTTAAAAGGATATTCTCTACTTAACAATGTTCATGTGTTCTATGGTGTCTCCTGAAATGCTAAACCCTGATTCCTTATGATAGTCTAGCCTAATCCTGATCAGGCATTGTCCGCAAATTCCTCTTGTTGGACTAAACTCGACCAGAACCGCATTAAGACAAACATACAACAACTAGGTTACCGTACCCCGATCCCTCGTGATAATACGATAAACTAGCCCCATCCTATCAAGTTTTAAGAATCAGACCGGTTTCCACTGTTGAATGATCCTAAAAATGTTAGACAAGTGGCCTCAGATATCTTAAGAAGGGGGGGTTGAATTAAGATATTCCAAACTACTTCCCCAATTAAAAATCTATTTCACTTTCTATTCAAGTTATAAATTCCCTTAACAATGAACTTCTTAAATATTAATTCAAATAAAAACAATTTGAATATGAATATAAAGCAATAATAAACAAAGGAGTTTAAGGGAAGAGAAAGTGCAAACTCAGATTTATACTGGTTTGGCCACACCCTTGTGCCTACGTACAGTCCCCAAGCAACCCGCTTGAGAGTTCCACTATCTTGTAAATTCCTTTTACAAGTTCTAAACACACAAGGACAATCTTTCCTTTGTGTCTAGAATTTCTTTACAACAAGAGACCCTCGGTCTCTTAATCCCTTAGAGAATTAAAAGGAGAAGAAGAATGAATCTCTCTAGAAAGAGATAGATTTTACAGATTGAGCACTCAAATAATTCCTTAATGAATTGCAATTGAATTGGCCAAGGAATTCTTAAGAGGATAAAATGATTTTTCTCTTTGAGAGGATACACACTTTTGTTCTGAAAAACTCTGAGCAAATTCGTGTTATAAGTCACATATATATAGACCATTGGTGGTCATGAAAAAGCCCTTTGAGAAGTTGTGACTCTTAGAAAGATTTTTCTGAAAATCTTGTCTGGTAATCGATTACAGGAATTGTGTAATCGATTACAGCTTTTAAAATTTGAATTAGAACGTTTATTAACTGCTGGTAATCGATTACCAAAATTGTGTAATCGATTACACAGTCTAAAATTTAAATTCAAATTTTAGTAGCTGTTGTAAAACATATTTGGCCACTGGTAATCGATTACATCCTCTGGTAATCGATTACCAGAGAGTAAATCCTTTGAAAAACACTTTTTAATTTAAATTACTTGGCCAAACCTTTTGCTAATTGAATTAGGAATTCCCTTCCTAATATACTAGTGATCATCTTGATGTTGTGACTTGTAATCTTGAAGTATTGTCTTGAATTTAATCTTGAAAAGCCCATTTGCATCAATTGCATCATATCATCATGATCATCATCAAAACACCAAAGGCAATTGCATCTACAATCTCCCCCTTTTTGATGATGACAATACAATTCCTGAAATCAAGATTCAAGCAAGCAACAAACAATTGTATATAGATAAAATGTGCGTTTACTCCCCCTATCTTTCGGAATTTATGATCACTTGATTTCTAAGTTTGTTAAGCTTTTCTACAACCTTTTCTCCCCCTTTGGCAACATCAAAAAGCCAAAATACTCGGGAATCAACACAGATATAACAATGGAGTAGAAAAATATAACTATCAAAGGATAAGGCATAACCATCCAAACTCACAAATAAGAAATAACCAAACCAGAATCCAAATAAATCAAAACGTCAAAAACCACATAATGTCAAAGTAGAAAAGGCAGAAATCCAAATACCACAAGATAAATAAAGTACTTAACATAATAATTTAAACTCTAAGAAACTGAATTAGCCAAAATACACGGCTTATAAAAGACATATAATTAGAAACTAAAGTCTAAGAAGGCGGAGGTGGTGGTGGAAGATCGAAACTCTGATGAATGCAACCTACATCCTCTTCAAGCTGTGTGAGGCGAATGTCCATACCGGAAAAACGTGTATCTAATGAGTCGAAGCGGTCACCAACATAAGAACGAAGACCCCGTAATTTGGAGAGGACTTCATTCATGAGTGCTGAATCATCGCGCTGAAGAGGAGGTGAAGGAGTACGTTCATCTTGAGGAGGGAGTGCATCCTTCTTCAGCCATTGACCATTCCGATCTTTATGGTACCCAAAGGAAGTCATGGCACCAGCACCAATTGCAAAGGAACGCTTGACTTGAAAAAATGGTTCATCATCAAGCGGAATTTGAAAATGACGCAAAAACAGAGTAATCAAATGTGGATAAGGGAGAGGTGCATTGGCCCGTAATGCCTTATGCATTCGGTACCGAACCAAATGGGCCCAGTCGATCTGATGACCGGTAAGAAAAGCCCACATAAGAATCAAATCCTCCTCAGAGGCTTGTGCTAAATTTGAAGACCGAGGAAGCAAAATCCTAACAATTATATAGTGCATGATGCGATTATCAAATGTTAATGACCCGGCCAGCAATCTACCGGTCATTTCAGCTTGATCATTGCAGACCATACGACGAGCATCATGACTCAAATAATCAAATTTCCAGTCATCAACAATGGTGCCCTCAAAAGGTGCACCTTGACTGGGTAAATTAGTTAAAGAAAAGAACAGTGACTGATCAATGACCATAGGAATACCATGCACCTCAGAAATAATGATGCCATCCTGAATTTTTAAATTGCAGTAGAAGACCTTTACAAGTTCAGGATAATATGGCAATTTTAATGACATGAAATCAACAAGGCCAGAATTTTGAAACACTTGATAGCAATCAAACGTTTCATCATTAAAGAATTCTACGTCTAGGTACTTAGGGTCTAAGATGATTCTAGAAGAAAACTGAGAAAGGTACCGTAGACGCTGATCATCGGAAGAAAACAATGTTGATGATCTTGGAGATGATAAAGATGGATGAGTAGGTGCTGTGGATGCTTCAGATGGTCTGTGGCGGCGATGGGCAGCAGCAGCAGCGGTGGAGGATGATCCCTTTCTCTTCTTCGATGGCTCTGCCATTTGATGAAGTTTTTGTGGATTTTAATCGGTGGAAGTGAAAGAGGAGTGAAAAAGAGGAAGATTGGGCTTTACGGGACGTGATTTGGTGAAGAATTGAGTGAGATTCGAAGATTTGAAGTTTTAGGTATGGAGGAGACGTGAAGGGAGGCTGTGGCTACGCAGCAGCTCTGATTTCGTGAATATTTATAGATGAGGACGAATTGTAATCGATTACAGGGATTGGTAATCGATTACAGGACCAATAAGCCTACTGGTAATCGATTACAGGATGTTGTAATCGATTACAGGCTGCCTGTTCATGTGTAATCGATTACACTGGATGGTAATCGATTACCAGAGCCTATCCTAGGCTAGTTTCTTAAGAGAATATCTATGTTTATGCCAAAACACATCCAATATGATTAATTATCACTACTAATGCACTTAATTCAATCATTCAATCATTACATACACAAGAAATCATAAATTCTATCATAATAACAAGAATTCAAACAAGATCAAACAAAATAATCTATAAACAATCAATCATAAGAGTAAATTAATCAATCAATCCTTATTTTTATAAATCTCTAACATCTAAGAGGCCTAATTCTCTTCTAATAGAGAAGAATACTTCCTTGGGGAGAGGTTTTGTGAAAACATCAGCAAGTTGATTCTTAGTATCAACAAACTCTAATACACAATCTCCCTTTAGGATATGATCTCTAAGAAAATGGTGTCTAATCTCTATATGTTTAGTTCTAGAGTGTTGAACTGGGTTTTTGGATAGATTTATGGCACTAGTATTATCACACTTAATAGGTATGCGATCAAGAATGATGCCATAGTCAGATAATTGTTGCTTCATCCATAAAATTTGTGCACAACAACTACCGGCAGAGATATACTCCGCTTCAGTAGTAGATAAAGCAACACTGTTTTGTTTCTTACTATGCCATGAGACAAGAGCCGATCCAATGAATTGACAAGTTCCACTTGTGCTTTTTCTATCAGTTTTAGATCCGGAAAAATCAGAATCAGAATATCCTATTAAGTTACATGTTGAATTCTTAGGATACCATAATCCTAAATTGATTGTTCCTAATAGATATCTCATGATTCTCTTTACTGCACTTAAATGTGATTGTTTGGGGTTGGATTGAAACCTAGCACACATGCATACACTAAACATAATATCAGGTCTACTAGCAGATAAATAAAGAAGAGATCCGATCATACCTCGATATTGTTTTATGTCTATAGACTGACCAGATTCATCTTTATCTAAGTAACAACTAGTGCTCATCGGTGTAGACATGTGTTTTGCACTATCCATCCCAAATCTTTTGATCAATTCCTTGCAGTACTTGGATTGATTGATGAATATACCTTCTTGAGTTTGCTTGATTTGTAATCCCAGAAAGTACTTTAGTTCTCCCATCATTGACATTTCAAATTCACTTTGCATATCAAGGGAAAACTCCTTGCACAATGAATCATTAGTGGATCCAAAAATTATATCATTAACATATATTTGAACCAACAAAATATCATTATGCTTTCTCTTTATGAACAATGTGGTATCCACTTTACCTCTAGAGAATTCTTTTTCTAGAAGAAAATTGCTTAAGCGTTCATACCACGCCCTAGGGGCTTGTTTCAAACCATAAAGAGCCTTTTGTAATTTATAAACATGATTTGGTTTATCCGGAATTTCAAAACCAGGGGGTTGTTCAACATATACCTCTTCTTGAATTAAGCCATTTAGAAAAGCACTCTTAACATCCATTTGATAAAGTTTAAAATCCATTATGGATGCATATGCCAAGAGCATTCTAATGGCTTCTAATCTTGCAACAGGAGCATATGTTTCTTCATAGTCTATTCCTTCTTCTTGATTATACCCTTTTGCTACTAACCTGGCTTTATTTCTAATAATTATACCATGTTCATCTAATTTATTTCTAAAAACCCATTTTGTTCCTATGACAGGATAATTTTCAGGTTTTTCTACTAATTTCCACACATTGTTTCTTTCAAATTGTTTCAATTCTTCTTGCATGGCAATGATCCAGTTATCATCTATTATGACTTCTTTTATATTTTTAGGTTCAATCATGGATACAAAAGCCATATTATTGCATAAATCTTTAAGAGAATGTCTAGTTGTTACCCCTTTTGAGATATCACCAATGATGTTATCGAGGGGATGATCTCTTGAAGCTTTCCATTCTCTTGGAAGTTCATCATTGGATTTGACTTCTACTGGAGGATCTTCATTGTTTCCTTTATCATTTCCTTTTGAATCTTGTTCATCAATATTCATATGTTCTAAAGAATCTGCAATATCATCTAGCATATTCTTTCTTGACAAGATAGCATTAGATTCATCAAAGGTAACATGAATGGATTCCTCGATATTCATAGTTCTTTTATTATATACCCTATATGCTTTGCTTTGTAATGAATATCCAAGAAAAATGCCTTCATCAGATTTTGCATCAAATTTTCCTAGATTATCTTTACCATTATTGAGCACAAAGCATTTGCAACCAAAAACATGTAGATGAGAAATATTAGGTTTTCTACCATTATATAACTCATATGGGGTTTTCTTTAAAATGGGTCTTATTAAGGCCCTATTCATGATGTAACATGCAGTATTGACCGCTTTAGTCCAAAAATACTTTGGAAGAGAAATATCATTTAATAAAGTTCTAGCAATTTCTTCCAATGACCTATTTTTCCTCTCAACAACTCCATTTTGTTGAGGGGTTCTAGGTGCAGAAAAATTGTGTTCAATACCATGTTCATCATAGAATAATTCAAAATCTTTGTTTTCAAACTCACCCCCATGATCACTTCTAATGGATGCAATCTTAAGATTTTTCTTGTCTTGTATGACTTTAGCAAGTTTTCTAAATGCTTGGAATGCATCACTTTTATGTGTAATAAATAATGTCCAAGTTTATCTAGAGAAATCATCAACTATAACTAGGGCATAGTAATTTACTCCAAAACTCATGGTTCTAGATGGACCAAATAAATCCATATGCAATAACTGTAAGGGTTGAGTGGTTGAAACAACATTTTTAGGTTTGAATGAGACCCTTGTTTGTTTGCCCTTTTGACATGCATCACATAGTTTATCTTTTTCAAATTTCAATTTAGGAAAACCAACTACTAAATCTTTTGAAATTAATTTATTTAAGCGATCCATGTTTATGTGAGCAATTCTTTTATGCCATAACCATGGATCATCATCTTTGCTAAGAAAGCAATGATTGTTTTCTAGTTTTATGCTTAAGTCTATCATGTAAACATTATTGACTCTATGTCCTACATGCTTTATATTAATGTCATGCTTATGTTCTATAAGACATTTTTGAAAATCAAATGATACTAGATAGCCTTTGTCGCATAATTGACTAACGCTAAGCAGGCTGTGCTTAAGGCCTTCAACAAGTAGAACATTTTCAATGGAGTTTGAAGAATTTGTACCTATTTTACCAACTCCAAGGATTCTACCTTTGTTGTTGTCACCATATGTTACATGCCCGATTTTTTTTGGAGAGATATGTGTAAAATTTGATGCATCTCCAGTCATATGTTTTGAGCATCCGCTATCTATGTACCACTTCTTCCTCAAAGACACCTACATAATCAAGTTTTTGACTTAGGTACCCAAACTTTATTGGGTCCTTGCATGTTAGTATAAACTGAGGATCCTTTTGGGACCCATATCATTTTAATGTTGCTGTAATTTTTCTTGAAGTAGCAAGTTGATATGCCATGTCCTCTTCTTCCACAGTAAAAACAAGTGATATAATTACATTTTTGTGTGGAAGTAGAAAAGTTTTTATGAAACTTTTGTTGTTTTTCAGATTTATACCCTAGTCCATTCTTATTGGAAACATATCTTTGTTTACTTAATATGACATCTAAATTATTTTTACTATAAGAAAATTTAGCAAGTGAATTTTTCAACTCTTTAATTTCTTTTTCATATTTTTCACAACAACTACAAGGATCTGATATTTTCTTGTCAGAAATAGTGGAGATATTAAATTTTTCATTTGTTTTAGAAATTGAGACTTCATTTCTAAGATGATCTAATTCTTTGTTTAATTTTGATATTTCATTTTCTAAATTTGAAATTGTTTTCTTTGAAGATGAAACTAATTTTGCAAGTTTAATTGACTCTTTATGCAGATCAGCAAATGCTTCTTGCAATTCATCAAAAGAAATAGATAAGTTATTTGAAGATGTTACCTCTTCATCGCTTTCGTAACTTTTAGCCATAAGGCAGAGATTTATTTCTTCATTTTCTGAATCTTCAGAAGATTCCATATCATTTTCATCCCATGTGATGTATGCTTTCTTCAGTTTCTTTTCACTAAGATTTTTCTTTTCAGATTTCTCCATCTTTTTCTTGAAGATGGGACAATCAACCCTTAGATGTCCAGGTTGATTACATTCAAAGCATTTTAAAGTAGAGGATGAAGTTTCTGTCCTTCTCTTTGATTTAAAATTGGGTCGCCTCTGATTTCCTCTTACTTTAAGAAACTTGTTGAATCTTTTTACAAAAAGACTTAGATCATCATCATCATCTGGATCATTTTCCTGATCACTTTCTTCTTGAATTGAGGATGATGCTTTAAGAGCAATTCCTTTCTTTTTCTTGTCATTTTCTTCATGTTGGTGTAATCTCAATAATTCCATCTCGTGTTCCTGCAACTTTCCAAATAAAGTGGCAAGGGACATGTTAGACAAATCTCTCGATTCAGTAATGGCCGTTACTTTGGGTTGCCATTCTCTACTTAAACATCTTAACACCTTGTTTATGAGATCCTCATTTTGAAATTCTTTACCTAAGGCTGCTAGATGATTTACTATATGTGTAAATCTCTTTTGCATGCTTTGAATATTTTCATTTGCATTCATTCTAAATAATTCATACTCATGAGTTAGTGCATTTATCCTAGATCTTTTAACATCTGCAGTTCCTTCACGTGTTAATCGAAGAGTGTCCCACATTTGCTTAGCACTCTTACAATTTGAAACCCTGAAATATTCATCCATTCCCAGGGCAGATGTTATTATGTTTTTGGCTTTTAAATTGTATTGTACTCGTTTTCTATCCTCTTCAGACCATCTATCTCTAGGTTTTTCTATAGTTATACTTTCACTTGATGAACTGCCATCTATTGTAATTCTTTCTACTGTGGTGGGTATATAAGGCCCTATTTCTATGGCTTCCCAAATATTTAGGTCTATTGCCTCAATAAAAATTTGCATTCGGGTCTTCCAGTAATGGTAACCCTCTCCATTAAAGATTGGAGGTCTATTGATAGAATTCCCTTTTGGAAATAAGGAGTTTGCTGAGGCCATCTTTTTCTTGAAGCTTCTAAACTTTATACAAGAATGAAGCTCTGATACCACTTGTTAGACAAGTGGCCTTAGATATCTTAAGAAGGGGGGGTTGAATTAAGATATTCCAAACTACTTCCCCAATTAAAAATCTATTTCACTTTCTATTCAAGTTATAAATTCCCTTAACAATGAACTTCTTAAATATTAATTCAAATAAAAACAATTTGAATATGAGTATAAAGCAATAATAACCAAAGGAGTTTAAGGGAAGAGAAAGTGCAAACTTAGATTTATACTGGTTTGGCCACACCCTTGTGCCTACGTCCAGTCCCCAAGCAACCCGCTTGAGAGTTCCACTATCTTGTAAATTCCTTTTACAAGTTCTAAACACACAAGGACAATCCTTCCTTTGTGTCTAGAATTTCTTTACAACAAGAGACCCTCGGTCTCTTAATCCCTTAGAGAATTAAAAGGAGAAGAAGAATGAATCTCTCTAGAAAGAGATAGATTTTACAGATTGAGCACTCAAATAATTCCTTAATGAATTGCAATTGAATTGGCCAAGGAATTCTTAAGAGGATAAAATGATTTTTCTCTTTGAGAGGATACACACTTTTGTTCTGAAAAACTCTGAGCAAATTCGTGTTATAAGTCACATATATATAGACCATTGGTGGTCATGAAAAAGCCCTTTGAGAAGTTGTGACTCTTAGAAAGATTTTTCTGAAAATCTTGTCTGGTAATCGATTACAGGAATTGTGTAATCGATTACAGCTTTTAAAATTTGAATTAGAACATTTATTAACTACTGGAAATCGATTACCAAAATTGTGTAATCGATTACACAGTCTAAAATTTAAATTCAAATTTTAGTAGCTGTTGTAAAACATATTTGGCCACTGGTAATTGATTACATCCTCTGGTAATCGATTACCAGAGAGTAAATCCTTTGAAAAACACTTTTTAATTTAAATTACTTGGCCAAACCTTTTGCTAATTGAATTAGGAATTCCCTTCCTAATATACTAGTGATCATCTTGATGTTGTGACTTGTAATCTTGAAGTATTGTCTTGAATTTAATCTTGAAAAGCCCATTTGCATCAATTGCATCATATCATCATGATCATCATCAAAACACCAAAGGCAATTGCATCTACAAAAAACACATGCATCCACGTGATCAAGGAAAAAGCATGGTAGAATGAAGGTCTGATAGCATAGTGAACACACAAAACATCATTAAATAGATATACAAGTATTTACATCAAGTACCTACAAGGAAGAACCAACAGAGGATTTAGCTCTCCATAACTGGGAAGCTTCCTTTACAAAAAAGAGAATAGAAAGATGAAGGATTGAAGAAATACAAGTGGTGGGGATGTCTGCTCCACCTCTAGAACCTCACAATCACTCACAAACTCATCTAAAGTTCTCAGGACAGCTTCCTCTTCAAGCTCGGTTCTCTGCAGGTCTTCACATAGCAAAATCTCTCAAACTCTCTGGAACTTGGACCTTTCTCTCTCTAGAAAACCTAGACATGCAGAAGCTTCAAGAAAGGGCCCAAACTCCACTCCAAAATCTGACTTCAGGCTTAAATAGGTCGCTTTGTTTGTGCTTGTGTGCTTAGCGCAATTTTGAACCGCTTAGCGCTCATTAGTGGATTTTAGCTTAGCGTGTGCTTTTCTCGCTTAGCGGATGGACTGAAGCGGTGCGCTTCGCTGGATGACCCTTTGCTTAGCACAAATGCACAACTCATCCTTCTTCTAGATTCTTCCTCGCGCTTAGTCGAGGAGTGTTGCGCTCAGTGGATGGCTCGCTAAGTCTGCAAATTGGCTTAACCAGAGGGTGAAAATAAGCACTTCACAAACTTGTCTAATTAACCTGAAATTGAGAAAAAATGATTATTAAACACACAAAATGGACATACTAAGTATTTATTACCTATCTTTAGCAAAAAGTAATTACAATACTACAAATCAACCATAAATTAGAGTTTTATACTATTTACACAGGTTTTATACACAAAAGTTAGTCGTATTCATCGACTAACACCTCCCCCTTAGGAAGGTCCAAAATTTAATTGGATTGGGCTTCTCCCAATTCAATTAAATTTCTCTCCCAACACACACACACATCAAATAGTGCCCTTAATGCATGTGAAATTACAA
Organism: Glycine soja; assembly: GCF_004193775.1. Lineage (NCBI taxonomy): Eukaryota > Viridiplantae > Streptophyta > Magnoliopsida > Fabales > Fabaceae > Glycine > Glycine soja. The sequence goes on along the minus strand of NC_041016.1, from coordinate 30,785,440 downwards.
AACTACCCCTAATACAAAAACTAGTCTAGGTGCCTAAAAATACAAGGGCTGAAAAATCCTACATTACCAGGGTATCCTCCCTACACTATGGAGCCCTAAATACAAGGCCAAAAAATAATGAAACCGTAATCTATTATGTACAAAGATAAGTGGGCTCATACTTATCCCATGGGCCAAAAATCTACCCTAGGGCTTGTGAGAACCCTTGGGCCTTCTTCAACAACTCTGACCCAATCCTCTTGGAGTCTTCTATCCAATGCCCTTGGGGGGGGGTAGGATTTTATCATTATTGTCGTACCCTAATTTCGTCCAAGGACTATCGTTCATTGATCTTTTGATCCTTGCTAGTCGACTTATGGTGTTGAATGCCAGTTACAGTGCGAAACAGATGATCATTCAATGTTTTGATCAAGAATGCAAAAAATACCAAAAAAATGGGGCAAAAAGGTATTTTCCTTGGTTTTCTTGGACCCTAGCTGAACTAGGCTAGCCTTTGGCTCGCCTGGCCCACCAAATAACTTCATGGTGAAGAAACCAACTCGCATGGGCGAGCTCCAGCTCGCTTGGGTGAGCTCATTGCTTCAGCACTAAGTTTCAGCTCGCCTGGGCGAGCTACAACTGCCCCAAAGTGACCCTTCACCTATAAATAGGTGTCCTAGAGGTGTTTTAAAGTGTTCCAAGGTTCATAAGTAAAGAGAATTGAGAGAAGAGAGAAAGAAAAAGAAGAAAGAAGAGGAAACAAAGCCGAGGCGCTACCGAATCGCAACCGCGATCATTCCTTACTTTGTTTCTTATTTTGCGTTCTTCGTGCGACCGTCGGTTAGTTTTGTTTTTTAAGATTTGAATGTGATCTATGTACCCTTAGGGGCCCCCCTTGTTATTTTGTGCATATTCATCTTCTCCATCTATCATCGACAATTTCTTCTTCTTTGTAAAGTTTAATCTTAACTGATCACTAGTATTGTAAAGTTGTCTTTAAAGAGATTGAAAGTAAATAAACAAAACTAAGATAAAACCAACTCATAACTAATTTATTTTTATCAAATATCACTTGACATCGTTTCAAGGTCCAACGCCTAAAGATTCTCTTCGTTTTTCAAATTTAAAAGATCATTTCAAGGTCCAACGGCTTTACGATTCTCTCCGCTTTTCAAAATTTGAAACATCGCTTCAAGGTCCAACGCCTTAAACAAATTTTTGTTCCTAATTAAAATGAATCTTTCAAAAACATAAAAAATCAGTTTAACACACAAACATTCAAACTTAAAGAACTACGTAAGTCTGAATTCCTCATCACACCCGAGGATATGTAGGAGGAAGGGCAACACCCTTGTCGACCCCAAAAATAAAAAAATGTGAAAAGGGAAAAGTAAATAATTTTGAAGTCACATTGCACACTCAATTAAAGGATGTTGTCCCTTGTGACGGGCACGTGGGGTGATAATACCTTCCTCATGCGTAAACAATTCCTGAACCTTTATTTTCAAAATTCGCAGACCTCTCTTTTTGGTTTTTCTAACGATTTCCTCGACTAAACGTTGGTGGCGACTCCCACGCATTTTCCTTTTTGGAAGATGCTCCTTTGGCTTTTCGCCCGCACTCCCATCGTAGGGTAGGTTGTGACAATTATGTGTCGCTCGCAACTTCATTGACCAATTTGTTGACAAAGGACCACTTTGAGTGGACTCTAGAAGCTCAACATACTTTCATTTAATTGAAGAATGCAATTACGAATGCTCTGGTCTTGCTATTGCCCAATTTTGCCTTGACTTTCGTTCTTGAAATGGACGTGTCCAACGTAGGAATGGGTGCAGTTCTGTCTAAGAAGGGTCACCCAATTTCCTTTTTCAGTAAACCCTTTAGCTGTAAACAACTTCATGCTTCGATGTATGTCCGTGAGCTCTTCCCCATCACTGTTGTAGGGAAGAAATGGAATCAATATTTATTGGTCCATCACTTTACTATCCCCATGGATCATTAGAGCCTCAATGAGTTGATGACACAGGTGGTGCAAACGTCAGAACAACAAGCATATTTAGCAAGACTAATCGGATATGACTATTCGGTCCAATATTGATTCGGGAAAATGAATGTGGTACCAGATGCCCTATCATGAGTTCTTGAAATCTATGTGGGTAATTTATTGCTGTTATTAGTCCCTTGGTTTACATTTCTAAAGGAACTCAAGCATCAGTTATCTCATGACCCAACTTTTGTTGCATTGCGGCAAGCTATCTAGGACAACCCAACTACTCATCCAGATTACAACATTACCTAGGGTTTCATCTTACAAGGAGGTCAAATTTTTTTACCTCAAGGATCTCAATTCATTCTGACACAAAGTTTCATTCAACTCCTACAGGCAGGCACATGGGTATTGCAAAGACTCTAGCATGGGTTAGCGAGAACTTCGTTTGGTTTAGTATAAAGAAGGATGTTGAACAATTTGTAGCAACTTGTTGATTGAGAATTTGTAGTTTAATATTTTTCTATTCTTCTTAGCTCAATAGACATCTCTTTGAACCTTATTTTTCAACCTTAACTCAGTTATGGTCTTTGGCAAATGATTGAGCTTAATTGAGAATTTTAGCTAATTTTCAGATTTTATGCTTACTTGACCAATTTGCCTTGTATAGGGCCTAGAAGACACTACAAAACTCCAAATAGTGTGAGTAATCCATGGAAAGCTACAAAAAATATCTTCAATTTTGTCAAAAATAAGCTTTTGTCTATTTTGCCATTTCGAGGGTCAAATTAAGCTTGGAAGTCAGAACCGTTGCAATTGAATAATTGGGCTGGGAGTTTGGGCTTTGTTTTGTATAATTAGTTTAATTAGGTATATAAGATGGGCCTAATCAAGACTCATCCTTCCTTCCAAGTAGTCACTCTATATATTAGTGTTAGTTAGTTAGTTAGTTTATTTTGTAAAAAATAGACTTAGTTACTTGTTGTGCAAGCTTTAGGATTAAACTCTTTTTTTTTCTCTCAATTGTTCTTCATTCTTCTTCCTCTTTTCACTTCTGTTCTTCCATTTTCTTGCAAAAAATTTTATGGCTTTTCCATTGGGGATAACCATGAAAGGCTAAATTGATGAAAGCTTGCTTGTGGAGCTTCTATGGAGGCTAGATCTTTGAGCTTCAATGAGGTCCTTCAATGGTGATTTTACACCATGGAGATGTAGCGGAAGACAAAGGAGAAGAGGTGAGAGGAGGCGCCATCCACTAGGGAATAAGCCATGGAAGAAGGAGCTTCACCACCAAGATGAGCCTTGGATAAGAAGCTTGGAGAGGATGCTTCAATGGAGGAAAAGAAAGAGGGAGAGAAAGAGAGAGGGGGGAGCACAAAATTGAAGGAAGAAAAAGGGAGAGAAGTTGAACTTTGAGTTGTGTCTCACAAGACTCTCATTCATCAAAGTTACCACAAGTGTTACACATACTTCTATTTATAGCCTAGGTCACTAACTAAATGAAAGCTTCCTTTAGAAGCTTCCTTGAGAAGCTAGAGTTTAGCTACACACTCCATCTAATAGCTAAGCTCACCTCCTTGAGAAGCATCCTTGAGAAGCTAGAGCTTATCTACACACACCCCTCTAACAGTTAAGCTCACCCCATGCCAAAATACATGAAAATGCTTAGCTACACACACCCCTTTAATAGCTAAGCTCACCCCCATGCCTAAATACATGAAAATACAAAAAAGTCCCAACTACAAAGACTACTCATAATGCCCTGAAATACAAGGCTAAAATCCTATACTACTAGAATGACCAAAATACAAGGCCAAAAAGAAGGAGAACCTATTCTAATATTTAGAAAGAAGAGTGGACCCAACCTTGGCCCATGGGCTCAGAAATCTACCCTGAGGTTCATGAGAACCTTAGGTGATGTTCTTTTGCTTCCTCTATCTTTTTATTCTGTGAATTCTCTTTAATTCCTTGTTCTTCATCGTATTCTCTATGTATATCCTCCATTGTCTTGTGGTTTGGTGCTGTTTAGAGTAGATTAAAAAAAAACCGGTTAAATCTTGGATCTACACTTGTTCTTGCATTTCTATGGTTCAAATTTTGTAGATCTACTCTTGAATCATGTTTTTGTGTTGATTTTAGGTTCTATCATTTTTCATTCATAATATTCTTGTGTTGAACCTTAGATCTAAAATTTCTTCCAAAATATTGATTGAAAAAAAAAACACAAAAATCTAAGTGTAAATCACTTAATCCATGTTGTCTTAGAGTCATGCTTAGTCATAGTAATTATCACATTATGTTCTAAGTTTGTGTTGAATTTTTATTTTGTTGATTGAATTCTAGATACATTTGTTCATGTATTCTTGTCATTCTTAGCCTATCTTTTGAATTTTTAGTCTAATTCATGCATATTATTTCGTTCATAACATGTTCTAAATCAATTCCTAGAAGTAGTCTTGTTGTTGAACTCTTTTTTTTTTGTTTTCTATGTTTCCTACATGATGCCTATGATGAAGTTGAGTTGTGGTGCTGAGTTGTGGCTGGATATGTGAATCAAAATAAGTCTTTAGCTCTCTTGAATTGAGTTATTCAAGATAATTGAGCATAAGCAAACACAAATTGTAACTATCCAAGCCTTAAGCAACATAAACACTACTCTTGATTTCTAGGTTGAAATCGCTAGTGCTGGCAGCTTGAACATACGAACTTGTATAAATTACTGCGAATTGGTCACTGCGTGTTTTGAGCTGAAATGTTTACTGAATTTTCTAGACATCTGTACCAAAATTATAAAAAAAGAACCAAGCTATTTGGATTAAAGGAAAAAATAAGAAATATCATAAAAGTTTGCTGAAAAATCAGTGTCCAGGAAAAAAAAAGTGAAAGGGAAGTGTGGTTGTTGTTTTGGCTCAAAATTTGTTCTATAATTGGTGCCTATTTTATACCAATCCTAGTTCTGAAATTTCAATTGAAAATTATTGTGAAAACAAGTGCCAAAACTAGAGGTTTCTTGAGTCCTTTTTTTTAGTTTTTCTACTCTACTCTAGAGCCATTCTAGGTTTCTCTTTGAGTCCTAGCTTGCTTTTGTGTACTTTTCATTGCTTTAATTGTTGAATAATCCTTGAAAATTTGTCTTGTTAAAAATCTATTGGTTTAGCTTTCATTTCATCTTTTTTGGTTTTTGGTTATTGCTTGTCTCTTTGTTTCCTTGCTTGTGAGTTGCCATATAGGGAATTGGAAAGGAGGATTATTGCCATCCCTTGAAGAATTTGAGTCAAGAAGCAAGGGGCCAACCACCTTAAGAGCTATTGGACTAAGAAGCACTCCAAATTGAGTGAAACACCAAAGAGAGAATAGCCACCACAATTGAGGACTTATTTTTTGTAATTTTATAATTGGCAATTTGTTTGTTTTCAAATTTTGTAACAAAAAGGCCTTTCATTGGAAGTAAGTTGGAAGCCTCCAATAGGTCACCCTACTTACATTTGTGTGTAATAATTTTAGGCAATTTTCCCTTAGGATAGTGAGTGTTTTGTTTGGAACCTTAAATGAGGTCATCAAAACACTCTTAGGATCCGCCTAGTTTGCATTTCTTGCACTTTAATTTCTTGCTTACTTTCATAGCTTATTTCCTTTACCCTCCATTGTCAAACCGCCTAGATAGCTTGCCTTTTACCAATTAGTTTTTACCTTATCTTTCACACCTCTTTTAGTGTTTATTTTTGGCTAGTTTCAACCATAGTTTCTTTTATCTTTTGTTTTCAAACCCCCAACAAGAAAGAACCACAACTTAGAAACCAACATGAGTCTTCATTCTTCATCCAGTGTTAATGGTGAGGGTTCTACTCCTAAGGACCCCTTGTATAAGATATTAGATGAGTTGAGATCCCATAAGTTGTGGAAAGAAAAACAAGAGAGAAAAGAAAAAGAAAAAAAAGAGTGGAAGAAATAAGTCAAGATGAAAAAGAGAAAATAAGGGAAGAAGAAAGAAGGAAAATACTAAAAGAATTAAGAAAAGAAAAACATGCCTCCTATAGTAGTTATAACACTTGCAAGAGCCTAAGTGAATAACTTCGTGACTATTATGAAGGAGGCATAGGTCACATCTTAGACCTCACTCCCATATGAGAGAAAAGGAAAGAAAGCCTCAAAAGGCTAACATTAACCTCCCATACTTCCATGGGAAGGACAACATAGAGGCTAACTTAGATTGGGAAATAAGGGTAGAGCAAAAAATTAAAAGAAAGTCTACTTTAAAATCTTATGGCTCTCACTCTTATCCAAAGAAAGACCAAGGTCTAGGCATCTTAGGGGCTGCACCTTCTAAGCCTAAAGATGATAAGGCGAAGACAATAGAAAAGCAACCCCTTAAGGCTAGTATGCAAGAGAAGACTATCTCTATAAAGTGCTTTAAATGTCTTGGAAGAGGACACATTACTTCTCAATGCCCCACCAAGAAAACCATGATTTTGAGGGGCCAAGACATTTATAGTAGCCAAGATGAGACTACTACTTCACCTTCTTCTAGTGAACGTGAAGAAGCAAAATGGGAAGAATCTAGTGAAGAAATCTACCCCCAAGAAGAAGGACAACCATTAATGGTTAAGGAGGAGTGTAAGGAGGTAATTGTCTCCTCCAAGAGGTTAGTTAAGAAGGAAAGTCATTTTACAATAAAGACAAACATTAAAGAAACTTCCCCTCTTAGACAACCTCCACATTTTCTCCTTTGTAAAAAGACACTTGTTAGCATTGCCACACCTCTCGGGCTTGAGTTTATTCCTCAAGTAAAGGAGTTGTTGGATGAGGATTTGGTTCGCAAAAGCTTAAATCCTTGTGCTTTGTTGGTGCCCAAAATAGGTATTATTAGGCACCAAATCCCTAAAATAGGTGGTCTGATGAATGTTTTGAGTGGTCCAACCCTCTTTTATAAAATCACTCATGCACCCACCATCTTCATGATTTGTGTATGTAGGGACTCATTAGGTAGGTTTTTTTTTTTTAATACAAACTTAGGTACTCATATGGGACACCTTAGGTTTGTCATACTTTTTGGTAGGAAAAATCAACATGAAAATACAGAAAAAAGTATGTTTTATTGCATTACTTTTCTTAATTTTTTAAATAGTGATCAAGGGGTTCCCATGAATCCTTAGAGAATAAAGGTCATTCCTGAGTGGCCCACTCCACCAAGTATAAGAAAAATTTAGGACTTCCATAACTTAACAAACTTGTACAAAAGGTATGTCCCATATTTTTCTATACTTGTAGCACCACTCATTGAGTTGGGGAGGAACCATGTTCCTTCATGGGAAGATGCCCAGGAAATGGGTTTGCAAACCTTACCTTACTTCAACATACCAAACACCACTAATATATATGTTTTTTGTTCTTTTTACAGGTGTTGAGGAAAAAAGCCCGGAGTTTCAAGAACCTTGGGATTTGAGGTCAAATCCATTTCAAGGGGGAGGGAATGATGCAATCCTACCCCACAAGGGCATTGGATAGAAGACTCCAAGTAGATTAGGCCAGAGATGCAAGAGAAGGCCCTAAGGTTCTCATGAGTCTTAGGGCAGATTTCAGGCCCATGGGCTAAGTATGAGCCCACTTATCTTAGTACATATTAGATTAAGGTTTCATTATTTTTGGGCCTTGTATTTAGGGCTCCATAATGCAGGTAAGGTACTCTAGAAATGTAGGATTTTTCAGCCCTTGTATTTTAGGGCACCTAGACTAGTTTTTGTATTAGGGGTAGTTTTGTAATTTCACATGCATTAAGTGAATATTTGATGTGTGTATTGGAAAATAAATTTAATTAAATTGGGAGAAGCCCAATCCAATTAAATTTTAGAGGGGGAGGTGAGCATTTGCTTGCTACACCCCATTGCCACATCATATAGTCACACTTTGTGCATGTGCTTCATGCTTTACATGCCTCATTCCACCTTAGCATACTTAGTGGAGAATCTTGGACTTTATCTTGGATTAATGGGCTGAACCATAGCTAAAATTCACTAATCATAATTAGTGAAATTTTGGCTCCAAAGTTTGACTCCACAAATTCAATTTCAAATTCAAGTGAAATTTGAATAGAGATTCAAATTTCCCTTCAATTTTGTGTGACACTTAGGCTATAAATAAAGGCCTTGTGTGTGCATTTTTTTTCAACTTTGATAATTTGAAAATTAAACTTCAAATTTCAAAGCTCTTTTAGAGCACAAAATTTCGTGCTCTTCTCTTCCTCTCCCTTCATTCATCTCCTTCTTCCTCCAAGCTCTTATCCATGGCCTCCTATGGTGGTGAGCTTCTTCTAGACTCATCTTCTCCTTGAAGTGGCGTCTCCTCTCTCCCTTCCTTCTCCATTCCACTGTCATTCATCTTCCAAGAAACAAAGGAATCCATTGATGAAGAAGATCCTAGGCCTACAAGCTCCAATGGAGCTTACATCAACAACTACTAGAGAAGGCAATATCAACTCATGTTGCATGCCATTATCTCTTTAGTGATCACAACATCATCACCATGTTGGAAAACGTCAAAACCTCCAAACAAGCCCGAGACATCCTCAATAATGCATGTAAAAGAATGACTCTCTAGGTTCACCAAGTGTACCTTTGAATACCTCCATTGTATTAAGTAAATCTCAAATGAATTAACAATCATCAACTCCCCTACGATGATGTTGACTTAGTCATTCATACATTGAACGGGCTAGGCTCCGAGTATCATGAGGTGGTTGCACCATTTTACATTTGTGAGAACCCCATCAGCTTTGAGGACCTTCATGATTTCTTCTCTAATTTTGAGAACTACTTCAAATGCGATTGCTCCACATCAAATGTCTCCTCCAGTGCCACGACCAATACTTTTCAAAAGGAAAGCCATACTATCAAAACATGGTCTTGCAAATGTTTAACAAACCACTTCAACATATGGCAGATCCATATTTTCAGGCATAACAAAAAATGTTATTTGTCAATACTATGAGAAACTAGGGAACACTGCCATGGTTTGCTATAAACTTCATGGCTATCCAAAATGTCCAAGTGGACCTAGTACTCATCATGCCAAGACCACACCTTATTCCGTTGCAAAATAACTGGATCATGGACTATTGTGCAAAAATCTACACTGTAACAATCCCTATCATGGTACTGATTAGTAATTAGTTGGCGATGGCTCTGGTGTCAACATAATGTAGACAAAGGATCAAGCTAAATGTTTTGATGATGCCAATGGATGATCACTTGCCAATGGATGATCACTTGTTTCTCAAAGCTTTATTCAAGACAAAGAAATTAAAGATATTCAAGATGGATGATCAAGACAGTTTCTAGAGTCTTAGGAAGGGTATATTAAATAGGAAGGGAATTCCTATTTGAAGTAGCAAAAGGCTTGGCCAAGAAATTTAAGTTAAAAAGCTTTATTCAAGAGATTTACTCTCTGGTAATTGATTACCAGAGGATGTAATCGATTACCAGTGACCAAAACTGATTTACAACAGCTATTAAAATTTGAATTCAAAATTTGCACTATGTAATCGATTACACATATTTGGTAATCGATTACGAGCAGTTTCTGAACATTTTAATTCAAATTTTAAAGCTTGTAATCAATTACACACATACTGTAATCGATTACCAGAGGAGTTTTTCAGAAAATATTCTCAACAGTCACATCTTTTTATCTGATTCTTAAATGGCCATCAAAGGCTTATATATATGTGACTTGAGACACGAATTTCACAAGAGTTTTTCAGAACAAAAAGGTCTTATCCTCTTAAAAAGCAAAATCGTTTTATCCTCTTACAAATTCCTTGGCCAAAACACTTGTGATTCAATAAGGAATTATTTGAGTGCTCAAATTGTTCAATCTATCTCTTTCAAGAGAGATTACTTCTTTTCCTCTTCTTTATACTGAAAAAGGATTAAGAGACCGAGGGTCTCTTGTTGTAAAGAAATCTGAACACAAAGGAAGGGTTGTCCTTGTGTGGTTCAGATCTTGTAATAGGCTTTTACAAGAAAGTGGAACTCTCAAGCGGGTTGCTTGGGGACTGGACGTAGGCACAAGGGTGTGACCGAACCAGTATAAATCTGAGTTTGCAATCTCTCTTCCCTTAAACTCCTTTATTTATTATTGTTTTGTATTCATATTCAAATTGCTCTATTTGAATCAATATTTAAGAAGTTCATTTCTAAGGGAATTTATAACTTGAATAGAAAGTGAAATAAAATTTTAATTGGGGAAATAGTTTGTGATATCTTAATTCAACCCCCCCCCCCTTCTTAAGATATCTGAGACCACTTGTCCAACACATAACACGCATTGGTAAAACCCATATATGCACCCCTTTTCATACTTTACTTCTTTCCAAAGTATTACTAGACCCTGCCATATCTCAAAATCTCTTGTCTGCCTCATCTCTTTGCCAAACTAACCCAATATCTGTTGAATTTTTTTTCTTATCATGTTTTTGTGAAGGATCTGAAGACAATGGTCCCTTTAATCAAAGATCACCATAAGAATGGATTCTACACCATGCCTCAACCATCATCCACTCCCAAGGCACTCCTATCTGCAACCCTCAAGCTTTTCTTCCATCTATTCTATTTCTTTCTTTATAGTCTTCTCATGATCAGCTCCCATCACATTCATACTCTTTAAAACCTTGAGTTGCTCTTCTAGCTCAACAATTTCTAACTTCAACTTATGTTCATTTTCCATCTCTTTTTCAAACTTCAATAGTTCATCAGTTTGAGTCTTTCTCTCCATTTGCAAAATTAATTAATTCATAAGCCATGAAATGGGGCAAAATGAAACCAAAAAACCTCACTTAAATTATGAAGAATCAAATAACATATGACACACCTGATGTTTTTCAAGCAAATTGACGAAGTCGAATCTAGCCTTCACCTGCTCCTTTGATGCTAAAATTAGTGATTCCATTTTCTTCACATTAAAGGTAGAATATTTCGTATTAATCTGGATACCGTCATTAACAAATTTTGTCATATATAGAATCCAAATATAATTAAAGAGACTTACCTTTTTATATTCTTCCTCGAAATTTTTGCGGTCTTGAATAGTTGAGTTTCTTGTTCAATTAGTTGATGAACCCAACGATCCAGTTCAGTACTCTTTGTATATACTTCGCTTTGCAACTTTTCAGTTTCTTCCGTGAGTTTATGAGCAAATTTGTATACAACTGCTGTTAAAAATACTTCCAAAATTCAATACTCGGAAAACTTGGTAGTGTAACATTCATTAGTGCAAAATCAATGTTTCTTAGATTTGATCCACCATACCTAATATTCAGATTTATGATGTCAAACTTAATCAACCTCGAACAGGACATGATTATTAATATTAACAAAGTTCTCCTAAGTGAGTTTTAATGCATTTCAATTATATCAAAGTCTTAAACTTGAAATTTCTGATCAAATCAAAATATAAATGCTACCCATTCATTGGCGCCTTAAGTGAAAATGCGTGAGAAAGTTCACTAATTATTTTAGACTCTTTTATACTCTTTTTAGAAAATGAGAAAAGCAAAATAGAATAAAAGATTTTTGTTTTATTGAAATAATATATGGACACTACAAATACTTCATTAACAATCTTTATTTCTCTTTTTCAAGTTCTTCATGTTACATAATATCATCTATCATATTTACATTTTTCTCTTGATAAAGTTCAAGGTAGAGAGATAGAAAGGAGACAAAAGAGAAATTGAATATTACTTTGGATAATGCTCAAAATGAGCAAATCAATTTTTACATGAATACATTGAGTCTTATATAGCCAAACTTGTAACTAATTTGTAACTAATTAAACTAATTTGTAACTAACTAAACTAATAACTAATTTGTAACTAACTAAACAACTCTATATCTCTAATACCCCCGCAAGTTGGAAAGTGTTGAAAACACTTTCAGCTTGGAGAAAACAATACATCAACATCAAAGGAAATGAAAAAAAAAGTTTGAAAACTTGGAATATAGATAAACATGTCGGAAATACATCGACTAAAACATAAACTTCTAGAAATCTTCGACCAACTTCGGCTTTCTCAATCTTCTTCCAAGAGTCCAAAGCAAGCATCAAAGCTTAACCATCAAGCGAAATCAATAGCAAGACCATTTGGCAGAAGCTCAAATCATTAATCCATGAAACTATCAAACCTTAACCACCAAGCAAAAACTATACCTCAAAGTTTGACCACTTGGCAGAAGCAACGGGTCTTAACCATCAAGAGTAGGAGCAAAACAACAATTCAATGCTTAAGAATCCATGGCAAAAGCTTAAACAATGCTTAATCACCATGGACAGAAGCTTTACGTCAACAAAATAGAAGAATCACAAAATTTGTCTTCTATGAGGACTTTTCACAAACACTTTGTGAACCAACTATAACCAAGGCTTAACCATCCATGACAGAAGCTAAAAATAATACTTAACCACCATGGACTTAATCAAACACCTTGTAGGCTTCCAGGAAAGCAATAATTGATCCTATTGATCTCGAAGTTTGAACACTTCAGTGACTCTGCCAACATTTGCATCTCCAATGGTGGCAAACCTTTGCAAAATCTGAACCTCATGAATAAAATGAAGCAAATTGTAACCACGAATTACAAGTTCCACCTGTGACATGTAAAACAAATAATTTGTCGAATCAAGCATTTCAATAATGGTGTGATTTAGATTAGTTTTCTCTAGAGCAGGATGCACAGGTGGCACAACACTGCTGTGCGGTGGATTGGGGTCACCACCACCACCAGTAACAAGTGTAGCCATGAGTGGATGGAGAAAAATAGCCAAACACCACGTGCAAAAGCAGAAAACACAATCGCACAAGCAAAGAACAGAATCACAAAGCAGGAAAAGTGAACCAAACAGAATCAGAATCATTGTAGAAGCATCTTGCGATGAACTCCGATCATAAGAAAAAAAACAATGCCATAAGTGGTGAAGCAAGAAATAGAAGGGTGCTGCATGATATTGGGAATCTCATGGGTAAACAAGGCCATGGAAATGGAATTAACGTGTATAAACCTGAAGTGATTGTGATTGAGTAGATAATTAAAAAAATGAAAGTGACAACGGAAAAATTATGGGTGGAGGGGTGGTATTGCTCTGATACCATGATAAAGTTCAATGTAGAGAGATAAAAAGGAGAGAAAGAGAAACTGAGTATTACTTTGGATAATACTCAAAATGAGCAAATCAAATTTTACATGAATACATTGATTCTTATATAGCCAAACTAAAGTGTAACTAACTAAACTAATTTGTAACTAACTAAAATAATAACTAATTCGTAACAAACTAAACTAGTCCCACATCGGCTAAAAATCAAGCCAAATTAAAATATATAAGTGAGGGGCAACCCTTACCCCTTGAGTTAGCTTTTGGGGTTGAGTTAGGCCTAAACTTACATTCTAAGATTCTAAGATGGTATTAGAGAATATTCGAGATTAATCCAAAGGGCCACCCATCATTGTTATTCACGCACCAAAAAAGCCCAAGAAGTGGTGAGCTAGTTTTTGGGGTTGAATAAGGTCTAAACTCACATTCTATGATCTCTCTTTTACTTCTTTCAGTACCTAGATTTAGATAAGCCTTGCATGTTTGAGGATAATTTTTTATATTATTATTTTTTTATATTGTATCACGGGTTTAAAATAGGTATAAAAGAAATTAAAGGTTCTTTAATTGGGTCACAAACCTTCAACATGAACTTGGTGAAGATAGTCTCCCTTTTCCATCTCACCAATCTTTACATTTGCATTCTCGACCTTGTATTTACCAGCTTTGAGTTGATTATATACTTTTTGTAGTCTTCCTTCTCTGATTCTCTTATGTCTGATTCTTCATCTGAAATGCTACCCATTGAAACTAAGTACTAACAAATTTTGAAACCCAAAAAAAAAAAAAAACTATCAATTTATGACAACAATTTTGTACTTGTTTGATTATAGAATAACAACTTGAAGAAGGGTTTCCTAGTTGAAGCAGCGAAACAATAATGCATACAGGGAAAGAAAAAAGAAACTAGAAATAGAGTACTTTCTAGTCCTTCAAACTTGCTATATACGTTGAAGCGAATGGCAAAGAAATTGAAATACGAGGATTAAAGAACTCGCCTTTGTTCTTCAAATGCTGTCCTAGTCCTTCCTTGTAGCACAAGTTTCTCTACTCTTCCATTCTCTCTCTCTCTAAGAGTCTTTATATACTACTTTTTACCGTCTCTTCTCTAATTTTTCTGTTTGATATTATATATATATATATGGGACTGCCCCTTCCCTTAAATCGTACAACAAAACTTAAAAGGCTGACTTAGCAAGTGTATGTTAGTGCAGAATATTACTATCCAGTATTTTTATTTGTGCCTTGTCCGAAGTCAAGTTTTGGAAAATTAAACATAAAAAATTAAATGATTTTTATCTTCATGTTTTTCAAGGTATGTAATATACTTGTTTTAATATATAGAAATAAGATATTAAATAGTTTTGGATTTATTCATAGTTATATAAAATTAACCCACACGTTAAGACTTAAGAACTTTTAACTCAACAAAATATTTCAAAATAAAATTGTTTTAAATATATTTTAGTCCTTTAAATTTAAATTTGGATATCTTTTTTCAATCAACCAAATTTGAAATATTTTTAGTCTTTGGAATTCGCATAATATTCTATTTAGTACCTCTACACAATATGAGTAAAACAAAAAATAAGTATTATTCACAATTTGTGGTGACTATTGATAATAAAAAATTAATTTTGTATCTTAAATTTTAAAATACAATTTTGACTATTTAAAACTAGTACAAGTCAACAAAAAAATAGAGATTTTAAAATCAATTAATGATTTTTTTAAATTTTTTATTGTCTTGATGATTTTTAATCATAAGAAAATCATACTATAAAGTAAAAAATAGAGTATCAAATACTGATGGTAAAGAATTGTCATAAATTATAATTTTTTTTGTTTAGCTCACAGTAAAGATGGATCGAAATGATCAAAGATCATTGGGGACTAAAAAAATAATTTGAAATTTGAAAGATACAAAAGAAAATGACCTAAATTTCATAAACTAAATGATGTCAAAGTAAAGGTAACAAATAAAGTTAAAATAATTTTGACTAATTAATTTATGGACTAAGGCATTTAAAAATATCTTCTTAAAAAAGGCATTTCAAAATATACTAGTATCTAATATTACATTATATATTTACGAATGTATATAATATATCCAAAATTTCATGTATATTATCGTTTTAATACACTACTACAAAAATGTTTTTTAACTACGGTTAAAAAAACCTTTTAACGACAATTCTCATTCGTCGTTGATTACAATGATATTAAAAATGAAACTATTTTACGACGATTGTTATACTAACCATCGCAAAAGGTAAAATGTTTTTAAGATGGTTATTTACTAATAACCGTCTTAGAATGTGATGTCAAACATCACATTCTAAGACGATTATTAGTAAATAACTTTCTTAGAAAACATTATCTGACATGACTTTTTAAGATGGTCATTACTAATAACCATCTTAGAAAGTCATGTCTGACATCACATAATAACCATTGTAGAAAGTCATGACTGCCATGACTTTCTAAGACGGTTATTAGTAATAACAATCTTAGAAAGTCCTTCGTTACATGCTTTCAAAGACGATTTTTTTCTAATAACCGTCTTAAAACATACACTATCTATGACGGTTATTAATAAATAACAGTCTTAAAAAGCAATTTTATACGTGCAATCCGAGGATCCAAACTAAATGCCAATTAATATTGTACAAGACACCAGAAACATAAGCTAACCTAAAATGTAAACATGACACTATCAATAATGATATATAGTCCAATGTATTTATCATTTGTGGATATTAATCATTTCAATTTTTATATTTTCATCCAGCATAGTATATATAAGTTAATTGACACTTAACACTATATGGTTCGCAATAGGTTTACCCTAATCACATGCGTTCTTTAGGCATCCTCTAGAGGTAAATTAAATAAATAAGGAAGATGTGTAGACAAATACAAGCAACCAACTGATTTCTACCAGATAATGAGAACTAAAAGTAACTTCAAACATATTTAAAAAAGGAATAACAAGGGTTTTTAGCAGTTACCGCTTGAAAGCTGAAGCATTAGAATGCATTAGGGTGTGCCTTTCTTCAGTGAGTTCATTCTCAAAGCTGATGGGACGAGATCTTCTCAGAGAAAGATCCAATTATGGAGAAAGGTCAAACTTGACCGTGCAATTAATTGTTGAATTTTTCAGGGTGCAGATTGGATGAGTAAGAAATGATCCAATAAAGTCAATGGCTTCCTTGGAAGAGTTGATTTGAACATAGTGATTGTCATGAGCCTCACCACTGATGCCATTCCCAAAAATGCTCTAGATCAGCATCAGTTGTGCTTGCCTTACCATTTTTGCAGATACTGACATTTAATCCTAAACAGAAAAATATGTTAGGTTAAATTTTGAATATTCTTCCTTATCAAGTAACTATATAAGTAAAGAAGCAGAAACTTACCTCCAGCATGACTGGCATGCATCATTAATGTCTGGCCTACACGAATGCTTGTTTCAACCTGTTGTGTCTTTGTTCCACTTGGATACGCTTCCCTACATTTCAGCGGAGAAAATTCCTGGGTGTTATCGATGTTATTGAGAGGGCCACTCTCAGCTTCACAGTCAGGCTTCAATTCGTACAACAGCTCTGCAACAGAAGCAATCATTTAGTCTCTACATGAAAACTTCATATAGACAACCTATACTGAAAGAAAATTTCTTTTAACTATAAGAGGTTTACAAAAATACATAAATATCTACTAGCAAACATTATGCATTTGACGTATACAGACTAAATGTAAATTTTTAAAGGTCTGCTGCCATTCCCAAAGGTGTTTGGCATTTGGTAGTATTCCAAAGCAGTTAAAAAGAAAAATTGCATAGGAAATAACTGGTGGACAATTTCAGACATTGATATGATAGAATTTCCAAGCTTAACAGAGATTAGCATGCAAAAGAGTCAACATTGGAGACTATTACGAATGTAGTATCATATTATCCAAACATCTTAGAAGAAACATTCTTATTTGCAATGAATTAACCAACAAAAGGAAATAAAATGATACTTACATGATTCCATCGAAGCTCTACTGCCCCTGGCTAGTCAAGTGATATACCTAATGTACTTGATGGTGTTGTTCTTTGTCTTTGCTACAAATGTCTTCAATTAACAGCAATAATATTAAAAAAAAATTATAGGTCTGGAAAACTAATCTGTGCATCACTTCCTTTCTAAATTAATTCCATATTTCTCTGAATGCAAGCAACATCACCACTTGAACGATTAGTAGCAACATTATTTTCTACAGTGGTTGACTGACAGAGAAAATAAATAATAAATTAAAATTCAATCAATTGTCAATAATATATTAATATCTGAGTACTTAAGTAATTTATTTGTAATTCAAGAGGCTCAAATTCAAAAATACGTATTTGTAATATATTTTTGGTATAAGTAAAAAAGAAAAAAAAAGTTATCATCAGTATTTTACACAAATCTCTAGGAAAATAACAAAAAAGTGAATATGAATCATTAAACTGTGTTTCACTTGTTCCTGAAGAAATCACAGTTTGTCCCTCGTTGCCTTGCTGGATGTGAGCATCCAGATAGTCTTTATGAAGAGTCTGTCCATTAACAGACATTTCATAGCTAAACTTAGCATCCGATCTCATCAAATTTTGATCAGTTTGAGATGGTGAAGGATGTTCCTATATGGGTACCTGTGAACCCTCTGACACAGACTGAAGAAACAAGTATAAATATGCAGACACTTTAATGACACAAACCCCAGAAAAGAAGCCAATGCATACAATCAATCAAATCCACGGCTTCGTCCTTCAAAAAATAAGAAGAGTGACAGAGGAAAAAGCAGAACAATCGGACCTAACCTACACATGCTTTATTTTAAAGTAAGCAACTTAGCAGCAAGCCACGAAAATAGGAAATTGAGCAGAGACAAACATAATGCAAACATAGCAAACAAACAATACAAGTTTAGTGAAGTAAAAAAATGTAAATTATAATGTTGACCATAAAAGAAGCAACAAGCAAGCAAGTTCCATATCCAGGTCGAATCGAATGAATAAAATAAACAATAAATAAAAAACAAACACAAACCGAATTCACACCAAAGAACGAACAAATAACCAAAACAGAACTATCTTGATGAAATTAAAGGAAGGAAGCAATAAAAGAAAACTTGTCTATTTAGTGAACTTGCGTTGACAGTACAATACAACAATGCCAACAACAACATCGACAACAAGAAATGGAGATTTCCCTATTTGATGCGATAAACTACCACTACCGTAAGCCCATATCCATCGAGATTGAAAATGCAGCCCACACGTATTTTTGAACTTCTGCATTGAAAAATCCTAAAGGTAGATGTGGTATGTTTTGTCAATTCCACGAATGAAAAATAGCCAATCTCACAAGTAATTCTCCTCAGATTATTATACAAGGGTTATATACAGTGTTCTTGTTATCTAGGGCCATTTCAATGCAAGCAATGAATTTGGAGGATAGGATACACATTTTCTCAAAATGATGCAATTGAAGAAATTGACAAAAAGTTAGTGAGCCAACCAGTGTAGCTCTTCATGCTTATAGTTTACCCACACTCTCAGCAAATGTATCCAAATTGGATTTGTAATGTCAGCAGAGACAAATCATGCACATTCTCACAAAAATTGTCCAATTTTTGTGCAATTTGGAAGCCTGTTATTTCACTCATTCAAATGTGTTGAACAAGTTTCACAAGACACAAAGTAGAATTGCAATTCCATGAATCATGCACTATTCTGCCACCCAACTTAACAATTCACAAGACACAAAGTAGAATTGTTAAGTCGACATGAGGCTACATATATAAAATTTGTGAAAGAGTTCATCCTAAACCTTTAAATAATATGAAATATTTAAAGGAGGGACATTACATTATTGTAGTTTAAACTTTAAAAGACAAGCAAAGAGTGCTGAGACAGCGACAACAATAGCAACATTCATTCATTGACATCCAAATCCATCACACTTCCATATTCAAATTGCCAACATAACTCACATTCACACCCCATTCTTGGATTGTATAGTTTCATGTGTTCCTATCTGAATATTCTGGCCCCTAGAACAGTCCATGCCTACATTTCCAAGGCCATGGAAGATTAAAGAGGGAGTCTCCTACTACCAAAGAACATGGAGGAGCGCCACCCAACACATGATCATGGAACAACAAAATTAAGGAACTTCAGATCATACTTGAGATGGGTTTACGTGGATCACTCCAATGTTTGCAAAGCTGGTCTTTCTTGGACCGTGTTCTTGACTTTAGCCTTTGTTGTGCCAACATTCTCTCACTTTCTAGTTGATTGTTCCACTTGTGACCATGATCATAGTCGACCATACCACATACCTGTGCATATTTCTCTCTCTGTCTTCACTGCTCTCTCCGTATATATTTGCATGCTGATTTCCTGTTTATAATAGAAGGGACCTCAAATATGCACATAAAGTTTTTATTAGCTACACTCAACTGCAGCCATGCTCTAGTAATTGTCCATGGCATCTAAATATCATTGAAGCATAGAAATATTAAAAACGATGTGAATAATATATTGCATCTTACATTTTGATCTCTTCAAAGAGTTCTTCATTTTTTGATTGTCTTTTGCCTTCTGGCATAGAACCTGGTTCTCAGACTCAAGGTTTGACAAACTCAATTCTAATCTGGAGTAATAAAGATTCCTAACACTACCAGAAAGCTAGTTGACATTCACAGACTCAACTTCATTATTACTTGAAAACAATGTTACAACACGCTCTAAAGAGATAAACAAGATAAATTTCAGATTTCTTCACTGATACCTCAATAGGTATAAACTTTACATTATATCATAATCCTAATGAATGAGAATCATACATGTGTCACCATCTAGTATTTTAGGAAATTAAAATAAAACCAAATAACATCACAAGGATAATATCTAAATTACCTAATTTATAAAAATAATCTATTTGGGCCTCCTAGGCCCATCCTATCACATTGGTAGCAGTTGTGGCTATGATGGCTGCAACAATCAATGGCTTGGAGCACGGTGGGAAAGTGGGTATGGTGTTTGAAATGTACAAAAATTGCGGCAAATTCTTCAAACTATTGGAGGAGACAATTAAAGCTAAGGTGGAAGAGAAACACTTTGAGAGGAGACAAAATGGGGAACTCTTTGAAATGAAGATAGCTTTGATGTTGGGGACAAGTGTGTCAAAGCTCAGCCTCATGTCGGACCGAGGGAATTGTCGTCGATGAATTCACCAGCAAACTGTTCTAAGCTATAACGTTTATTCCTTTGACTTTATTATCTTTTTTGTAAAGTGAATGAAACATCATATGCTTTCATTCTTTTTTGCACAGTTGTATCATGTAGAAACTGGAAAGGGAAGGTTTAGTTTTAAAGTAATGTTTATTTTTATGAAGAAAAAAATGGAATATTCAATGCAACGTTTGGTTTCCTACACCAACCTCGGCTTATTTAAAATTTATTTTTGTTAATACCTTGACAACCTCATTGAATTTTCAAGCCGCAAGTAGTGAGGTAAGATGTTTGTTTTTGAAAACATGTTTTTAATATTTACCGATATTTACCCATATTTATTTTCAAAGGGTTCCTTTTGGGATAGGTAAGTCTAGATTTTGTTTCGGTATTGCTATAGGTTTTGTGATAGCACTTCTCTTGTCCTGCCTTCTTAGTGTTACTGCATGTTTCGGTAAGGGAGCCTTATGTACCAGATTTTGTGTGCTAAATCATGTCATCATTTCTTGTGATATTCCTCAACTATATTTTTTTAATCTTAATGAATTTCAATTTATATACTTATAAGAACAAACAAAAAGGTAACTGACTTTTGTGCTTATAGGGTTTATAAATTGATATATATATATATATATATATATATATATATATATATATATATGTATTTTATTGTTATATAAATTGAAAACTATAAATGCGAATGATATAATTATACATCAATGATGAAAAGTAATTAAAATTTAGTCCTCAAATGACTATCTAAAAAATTATATTTGATCTTCATCATACATATATGATTTTATGATCCAATAGTCTTCATTTCTCACTTGATATCCTGTGTTTCTCTCTCTCTGTCTCTCTATATATAAAGTGATTATATAGGGTTTATAAAGTGATTTTATGATCCAATAATCTTCAACAACATTTTTTATTTAACCGGCGTAGTAAGGTTGTCGTAAAATACAATTATTGTATTAGTGTGTCTTACTTTCTATTGGACAATTAATAACTAAGAAATTCATTCATACCAAATAATTTAAGCTTTTGAGAACATTAATCATCAAATCCTTTTGTGATTTAGTGAATAGGAATTGGTCCTCATTATATCTCTTTTTAAAAAATGAAATTTGAATTTTAGAAAAAAAATAAAATGAGCCAATGCACTGTAATCGCTTCAAACTTAAAAAAACAATGTTTTGGCATGTAAGAGAAGATATAGTTCATGCTTTGGATAACTATTTTAAAATTGTTTTTGAGTGTTAAACATACTTTTGAAAAAGAATATTTACATGCTTGAAAATTAATGAGCTTTCTCTATAAGTACATTTGAAACAAAAGTAACACCTTTGTTACTTTTAGCAATCTAGGTTTGACATCCAAGATAGATTTCTCAAATATATTGTACAAGTGTGTTTGGATTGGTGGTAAGGACTCAAAAATCATGGTGTCCCACCACACCAAAGAGTAGTAACTTTAAAGCTATCATGATTTCACACCGCGGTTTCAAAGACAAGGTATATATTTTAATTTGAAAGTATTTTTAGAAGGGATTAACAATAATCCAAACATACTAATAGTAGACACATAATAAACCTATGCATATAGCGAATGAGTTCATTTGTTTAAGATTGAAAAAATGATTTGAATTTATAATAATCTTATAATTATTTTTTGAGAATTTAAAAAAACAGAAACTAATTTATGTTTGTTTACAATCATAAAATTATTTTAAAAAAACTAATTTTTATAAGAAGCTATTCAAAATGGTTTGTGATTTTAATCAAATTTTATATTCTTTTCAAGTTCTAATTATTTTGAAAAATTAAAACAAATGCATGGACAACTTTAAAAAGTGGTATTTAAAAAAACATTTTTATTGAAAAAAGTTGTAGGAAACAATATCTTTGAAAATGTTGGTGTTTTGCACTTTTCAATGGACTACAAACGCAAAAATCTTCCCCCCACCCAACCTTGAGTTAATGGGTTTGAACTGTGATTAGAAAATGTTCTTCCTCATAGGTGCTTTTAGTCTGATCACCCATTTGTGGGCACAGCTAGGTGACTTTAGCATTGGGAAATGTATTGTTGCCTTAGAACTTGATTGAAGCAGGATTGAAACTTAGCCTTACATGAGGGATCTACGGGTTAAGTTTTGGTTTTAATTATGTTGTTACAATAATGCTGTTTAGTTTACGCCTAGTCTTACATGAGGGATCTGCGGACGAAACTCAGTTTAAGTTAGTCTAAACCTAAGAGGGTTGTCTAAATCGGGTGTAGTCTTAAATAAGGGATCTGCAGACGAAGCTTGGATATTTAGCCTGACAAGGGATCGAGGGTTTAGTAATTTAGGCTATAGCATAGAACACAAGAGCACGATTGATTAGAGAAATATATTTCTATGCATCAACTTGTTTGTTAGAAACACCCAACATATCTACCTACTGCTGTCATTTTATTTACCTTGCATTTTATAGCTTTTAGCATACAAGTTTAGTTTAAATTCTATTTGAAATTATCACTTATACATGTTCTCTCAACAATGCTTCAATTCTGAACTTAATTCAGGCTAACATTAGTTTCCTGTGTTCGATACTCAGATTCATCCGTTTTAATTTTAAATACTTGACAACTCGGTGTGCTTTTCGGTAAACCCCCATTGAAATTTCCTCGAGACATAAATGCACAAAAAGTAACTACAATGGGGGATGAACAGTTATCTAAATAACCGATGTTATATAATAAGAATTACACCAAAAAAAGTGTATGAATGTTGATAGGTGACATCGGTTTTTCCATAAAACCGTGTTAACTTATAGATTAACATCGGTTTTGTATAAAAACTGATGTTAACGTTTCTAACTTAACATTGGTTTTTATACAAAATCGTTGTTAATCTACACGTTAACATCGGTTTTTATACAAAATCAATGTTAAATGTTTATAGGTTAACATCAGTTTTTAAACAAAAACTGATATAAAAACCGATGTTAACATTTTGAATATTAACATCAGTTTTCTACGAAAACCAATGTTAAGTTACACAAACAACATTGGTTTTTTGAGTAACCAATTTGTCATACCCTAATTTTGTCCGGGGATTATTATTTGATGATATACAACCTTTGATTGGCCGCTGCGAGATACTTGGCACCCTTTGTTGCACAATATGTGAAGTCCCGAGACGTGCCAAAAATCAAAAGGAAGCAGGCTTACGCGATCCGTGAAAATTCCGTAATGTGACGGAAATCGAAAGGAGGTGTTTTTCGCAATCCGTGAGTTTTCGTAACTTCTTTGAAAGCTAAAAAAGAGTAAATACATAATCCGTAAGGATTCGTAACCTTGCGGAAGGAAAATAAGTATCGTTACGAAATTCGTAAAATTTCGTAACATTACGGAAAAAGAATTACCAAAAAAGGTGAAGGGGGTGCATTTAGTAAAAAGGGGGGGGGTACAAATAGCAATCAGGCCCACTTGGGCCTTTCGGATTCTTCCTCCAGAAGGCTGTTTCTTCTGGAGGAAGTAACCTTGCTCGCCTGGGCAACTTGGGTGGCAAGCTCCTCCCGTATTTTGCTATAAATAGGGGGAGGAGTGAAGAGGGAAGGGGTTCAGCCTTCTTGGCACTTCTTATTCTCTCGAAATTGCTGAGGAAAATTGTTTCCGTGAAGAAAATCCAAGCCGAGGCGCTTCCGTAACGTTTTCGTAACGTTTCCGTGAGTAATTACGTGAAGATTTTCAACCGTTCTTCGACATTCATCGTTCGTTCTTCGTTTTCTTCAGTCTTCAACTGGTAAGTACCCCAAACCGAGCTTTTCAATTCATTCTATGTACCCGTGGTGGTCCACATTTTTGTTTCATGTATTTTTATTCTCGTTTTCATTCGCTTTCTATACCCCCTTTTGACGTGCTTCAGTCATTTATTTAAGTCATTTCTCGCCTAATCAAAAAATAAAATAAATTTCCACCGATCATTTGAATTGTATCATCCGTTAATTTCGGTTAAAATGAATTCTGACCGTTCGGTCGTGCCGTAACCACGTTGGAAATCAGAAAAGAGGTAAAATAATAATATAATAATAAAAAATATTTTTTAGTAAAATGAAGCGAAAAAATCAATCGGACGTTTTCCCTTTGGGATTTCTCATTCTTAATTGGATTGACTAATAACTAAAGTGAAACTAAGGCTAAAATCAACTCGCCTAGTCAAGCTCGTCCACAAAAAGGATCATTTTTTAAGGTCCAACGCCTTAAAAATTATCACAAATTTAAGTAAAAAGAATCGCTTGATTCACTCTTAAGAAAGAACTACGTAGGTCTGATTTCCTCTCCAAAGGAGGGTACGTAGGAGCAAAAGCCCCGCTTTTGTTGACCTCAAAAAATAAAAAGAAATAAAAGTTAAGGTAATACAATTTCCACAATTCTAAAAAATAGGCTGTTGTCCTTTGAGACAAACGTGAGAGGTGCTAATACCTTCCTCAAACGTAAATACAACTCCCGAACTTAGAATTTTCATTTTGACCGGTTTCCTTCAGTTTTCCTGACGTTTTCCACAAATAAATGTTGGTGGCGACTTCGCGCATCTTTCCTCCTTTGGAAAGTGCACCCGTGAGCCTCGCCTCGCTCGCCCGCAAAAGGGCATGTTGCGACAATTGGCGACTCCACTGGGGACTATTTTTGTGAGTTAGGACTATTTTAAGGAATTGTGGATTTGTGAAACTTCGTGTGTGCATTTGTTGAATTGTGTAAAATGTAAATAACTGTTGTCTATTTTGCATTCTTTACACTGCATTCTAAGCACCCACGGGTTTGAGTAAAAAAGGGGGCCCTACACCCGGGTTCATGGGAATTTAAGGAGTGGAGGTGAATCTATCATCATGCTAGGTCTCCGACTTGCTTGATAACAGTGAAACCTCGTCTAGAGCATTCTCTCTTTATAATGTGTTGTCGCTGGTATTCCATACTGCCACAATATTATTATCTTGAGTGATGATACCTCTAGAAAACAGCCGTGAGAGTTATGAATGGTTGGGGAGTAGTTATTAGAGACCCCTAGATATTGTCCTATAGGTTCCCAAAATAGGGGCAAAGAGCAAACACGCTTCGTGCCATTTGTTCTCATGCATCTTTTGATAAATAACACTAGTTTATAGTTTTGCTAGTGATGTTTGGTTTCTTCAGAGTAATGCGTAACCTTTTTAATACTACGTTGAGGCGCCATCATGCCCTAAACGTAGCATTAAAATTGGATCTCTGCGGTCTCGTATGTGTGAATTACCCATTTGTGTTGTTTTCTTTCCGTTTCATGCATACGCATTGCATCATTCATGTCGGAGTCTTGATCCACCCCTTTTTTAGGTAAATGATGGGGACAAATCAAAACGGCAAAAGGTTTTATCAAGTCAAGGTTAAAAGTCTAGATGTCACCAGCCTCAAGGAATTGGGACGATTGATGGGACCTCTCCAAAGGCAAACCTTCTGCAAAGTGTACGGGAAAATTCTGGATTTGACCGCAGCGGAGGTATTTACGGAAGCTGTCGTATCCCTCGCCCAATACTATGACCAGCCGTTGAGGTGTTTCACGTTTGGGGACTTCCAAATGGTACCGACTATTGAAGAGTTTGAGGAAATATTAGGATGCCCTTTTGGGGGGAGAAAACCGTATCTTTTCTCCGGCTTTCTTCCCTCCTTGAGCAAGATTGCAGCCGTGGTTGGAGATTCGGCAAAAGAGATGGATCGTATGAAGCAAACTTGGAACGACGTAGTGGGCCTGCCTCGGAAATACTTGGAAGGCAAGGCAAGGGATATGGCGAGCCAAGAGAAGTGGGGCCCGTTTGCGGATATATTAGCTTTGTTGATTTTTGGGGTTGTCCTCTTTCCGAACGTTGACAGTTTGGTAGACTTAGCCGCCATTGATGCTTTCCTCGCATATCACCATAGCAAGGAGAGTCCAGTGGTGGGTATCTTGGCAGATTTGTTTGACACCTTTGACCAGAGGTGTGAGAAAAACAGTGCACGGATTGTCTGTTGTTTACCCGCTCTCTGTGTGTGGTTGGTTTCACACCTATTCCAACAAGACACAAGAAACCCGTGTCCGCTTCAAAGTTATCGCTCATGCGCCGAAAAAGGAAGAGTCGATTGGGACCAACATTTGGCTGGGATAGGAGGCAATGCAATCAATTGGTTTCCTCGTTGGAAGGAAGGCAAGGAAGGAGTTCTTTTCTCGTGTGGGGACTACCCTAATGTTCCATTGATAGAGACTAGGGGTT
Source organism: Glycine soja (assembly GCF_004193775.1). Taxonomy (NCBI): domain Eukaryota; kingdom Viridiplantae; phylum Streptophyta; class Magnoliopsida; order Fabales; family Fabaceae; genus Glycine; species Glycine soja. Next base: position 30,758,802 of record NC_041016.1, on the reverse strand, counting down.
GTATTAATTATAATCCCGCACTCACCATAAGACAGCTAGGGTACCCCATGAGGGGAGCGCCAACAGAAGAAAGTCTCTCGCCTTTCCTTGTGAGGGATCTTGGCGCGCAAAGTCTCAAGGTGATACAAAGTGTCCACAAGGCGTGGAGAAGTCCGTTGAGGAAAGACAAGGAGCTTAGAGGCATCCGAAATGGCGTCATCGGTGGTTATCATGGATGGCTAAGAGTTCACACGCGAGGGTGAGATTGGCTCTCCAAATTGAAAGTTATCAATGAGGAGAACTTCGAAGCTCCGGAGGAAGATGAAGAAGTCAAAGCTCTAAAATTAGAGCTAGGGAAGGCGAGACTCGCCAAGGAGAAGTTCAAATCAGCTGCTACACACATCCGGAAAGAGTGCACCGAGTTACAAGAGGAAAACGCGGCCACTGCGAGAGCCCTTGAACAAGAAACCAAAAGGGCCTGCAAGGAGGAACATGGCCGAAATAAATTCCGAGGAGCATTGTGGGGTAGCAACAATGAGCTCAAACTCCGAAGAGAGCAAAGAGACTGGTCACGGGTGCATGGCATGATCTTAGAAGAAGAGTTAGCTGTGTGCGCAAGGTCCAAGAGGAGTTTGGCTCAACAATTGGAAGCCACGGAGCAAAGCATGCTAGCTATCATAGGGCAATACAAGGAAGAGTTGAACCAGTCTGTGACCCATGAACAAAAGCTAGCGGAGGATTTTGCACAAGTGTACGCCGAAAAAGAAGCAAGAGGGAGGGTGATTGATGCATTGCATCAAGAAGCGACTATGTGGATGGATAGGTTCGCCTTGACCTTGAATGGAAGTCAAGACCTCCCGCGTCTATTAGCCAAAGCAAAAGCCATGGCCAAAGTGTGTACGGCTCCCGAGGAGATTCATGGGCTAATCAATTACTGTCAACACATGATAGATTTGATGGCCCATATAATTAGAAACCGTTAGGTTCTCTTGTAACACCTTTGTATAATCTTGGCTAGATGAAAGCTTTGTTCCTTTTATAAAATGAGAAGTTCTAAACTCATCACGTTATCTAAAAAACCTTGGGGTGGATCCAAGTGCTTCAATCATTCATTTGCATATTCATGTTTTGGTGGCATACTCACCGTTGTTTATTTCTTTTGGAATTTCATCATAACTAAGAAAGCACAAAGGCACCCCTATAACACTTGATCCAGAAAAATGGATAATGAAGAGGGTGTGCAGGAACAGATGAAGGCCGATATATCAGCCTTAAAAGATCAAATGGCTTCCATCTCGGAGGTCATGTTAAAACTCCAGAAAACTACAGAGGATAAAGCCACGGCAACCGCCTCCAGTACAGTTAGGGAAGCGGAGCCGGTGCTGCAGCCCGCCTTAAATCTGGGCCGAGACAGAAACACGACAGTGTTTGGTCGAAGGTATAGCCCACAAGCTTACCCCTATGGCTTGCCTCCGGACTTCGCTCCTCGTGCCACCCCGGAAGATTTAAGCCAAGCTCCTACCTTCGAGGGGCAACTCCCACCTTATGACGACTATCCCGGGCAAGACGATGAGGAAGGAGATACCCATCTCGGCCCCCTGCTCCACTTCAAAGATCCATCCCCCCATGAACTACCCCAACCAAACATAGTCCATCATGTCCTGGCTTCACCCACACCCGTAAAAGAATCTGTTCCCTTCGTGGAAGATAAGGGAAAGATTGAGGCGCTTGAAGAAAGGTTAAGAGCAGTCGAGGGCCTCGACAATTACCCATTCTCGGATTTAGTAGATTTATGTTTCGTGTCCAACATCGTCGTCCCCCCCAAGTTCAAAGTACCAGACTTTGATAAGTACAAAGGGACGACATGTCCAAAAGGGCATCTCCTGATGTATTGCCGTAAGATGGGGGCGTATTCTGCGGACGAAAAGTTGTTGGTCCATTTCTTTCAAGACAGCTTGGCCGGAGCAGCTGTAGCATGGTATACCAATCTGGAAGCTTCCCAGATCCGATCATGGAAGGACTTGGCAACTGCCTTCATTAGGTAGTACCAGTACAATACAGATATGGCTCCCAATCGGAACCAGCTTCAGAGTATGACTAAGCGAGAGCATGAGTCCATTAAGGAATATGCCCAAAGATGGAGAGATCTCGCAGCCCAAGTCGTACCGCCCATGATGGAGAGGGAGATGATCACAATTATACGTTACCCACGTTCTACTATGAAAAGCTGATAGGCTACATGCCAGCTAACTTTGCGGATCTCGTCTTCGTCGGAGAAAGGATTGAATCCGGACTACGAAAAGGAAAGTTCGATATGCTTCCAATGTGGCCCCCAACAATAACAGAAGAGCCCCAGTAATGGGCGCGAGGAAAAAGGAAGGAGACGCCCACGCGGTCACCACCGCCCCGACGTGGATGAAAGCACCCCAAAATATCCAAAGCTCATACCAGCCCAATCCCCCAAATTTTTCAATCCGAGCCGGGAGTTCCCTCCCGACTCAAGTAAAAGGACCGCCCGCAGCAGAGAGAACGCTGGCCCAACGCACAGCTCCAGCCACGCCCCAGCCAGTCAACAATACGGCCCCCAGCACGAGCTATAATAATGCACAGAGCCCACTCCCGAAAGATAACTTCTCTCCTATTCCCATGGCATACTCCGAATTATGGCCTTCATTATTGGAGAATCATTTGGTGGTAGCCATACCCGGGAGGGTCTTCCAGCCACCCTACCCCAAGTGGTATGACCCGGGTGCCAAATGTGAGTAGCATAGTGGGGCTCCCGGACACAACATTGACTCCTGCTGCCCGTTCAAGTATAAAGTGCAGCACCTAATCAGTGCCGGCTGGCTATCGTTTCAAGAGGAAGGCCCAAATGTTAAAACTAACCCACTAGCTAGTCATGGAAAGGCTAGCTTTAACGCCATCCAAGAGGGTGGGCCATCGCGGGCAAGGAGATTAGGAGAGGTGGCTACTTCCAGACGTTTTATCTACCAATCGCTGCAAGCGGCATGTATGGTCTCCCGTGGTGGAGGCGAAAAGGATGAATGTTTGTTTCACCTCGGGGAGTCGCACGACATGGAAACCTGTCCCGCGGTAGAAGAATTGCTTCAGCGGCTTATGGATTGCGGGCAGCTTGAAGTGTCCATAGGAGGGAGGGAAGAACCACAAATTTGCATGCAGTCGGAAGAGAAGAAGGTTCCTCTAACCCCCAAGGCCCTAGTGATATGTTTTACTAGGAATGGGACCGGCTCCACACCCATATACCCCCGGACAGCGCCCAAGCCAACGCCATTTGCATATCAAAGTAATAAGGCCATTCCGTGGAAGTATACCCCTCCCGTGTTCAGCGAAAGAGTTGCAACTGAAGTTGACTCCCTGTCAGCTAAGGTGACCAACATCACCGGCCTTAGTGGCGTAACCCGCAGTGGTCGGGTGTTCGCTTCCCCTCACCCGGCGGAGTTGCCCTCCAAGGGGAAAGCGCCCATGGTCCAAGAGCCCACAGACGTAGCCACCCCCTCAAAAGAAGTAGATCCTCTAGTGGTAAGAGGGGCTGAAAAGAAAGAAGGTCTTCAAGGAAAGACGGTGACTTTGGAAGAGGCCCATGAGTTCCTTCGCCTCATCAAACAAAGCGAGTTTAAGGTAGTCGAGCAACTGAATAAAAATCTAGTAAGGATCTCGTTGCTTGAGCTGCTCATAAACTTCAAGCCTCATCGTACGCTGTTGATAAAAGTCCTCAATGATGCCCATGTAGCCCACGATATCTTAGTGGAGGGTTTTGAAGGCATCGTTAATCATATAACCACCAACAATTATATCGCGTTTGCGGAAGAAGAGATTCCCGTAGAGGGGAGAGGACACAACAAGGCTCTTCATGTGTCGGTAAAGTGTATGGACCATGTTGTCGCAAAGGTGCTTATCGACAATGGATCGAGTTTAAATGTAATGCCAAAGACCACTTTGGAAAAGCTTCCTTTTAGTGCGTCACGTTTAAAACCGAGCTCGATGGTGGTGCGAGCCTTTGATGGTACTTGGCGGGAAGTGATAGGGGAAATCGACATTCCCATTCAGATAGGCCCCCACACTTGCAATGTGGTGTTTCAAGTAATGGATATAAATCCCGCCTATAGCTTCCTCTTGGGAAGACCTTGGATTCATGCCCTGGGAGTGGTCCCTTCAACGCTTCACCAGAAATTGAAGTTTGCAGTGGGTGGACTTTTAGTGATAGTGTCGGGTGAAGAGGATATGTTAGTGAGCTGCTCCTCCTCCACCCCATACGTAGAAGCGACGGAAGAATCATTGGAAACGGCTTTCCAATCCTTCGAGGTGGTGAGCTGCGCCTCTGTGGAACCAAGTCCGTTGCTACCTTCTCTCTCCAACGCGGCCATAATGGTGGTGCGTGTTATGCTCAGGAACGAATTTGAGCCCGGAATGGGTCTAGGCAAGGATGGTCTCGGAAATGCTGACGTGGTCGATATCAAGGGAAATCCATACAAATATGGATTAGGGTATGAACCCAGGATGCCGGGGAGGAGGAATGTGCCGTCAAGACTTCGGGCGGATAGGGTATGGCCCGGCCGTATTAGCCAGTGTTTCACCAGTGCTGGAACGGTGTCCGAGGAGGAGGTGGTCGCAGTAGAAGAGGAGTTCCCTCAAGACCCGCCAAGTTTTGTGCAACCATGCCATCCCGATTCTCAAGTGGGGAACTGGCGCGTGATAAGCCAGTCAGAAGTCTATACCCCTGATTCAATGTAATTAGAGCCTATAGATTTCCTTTCTCTTTTGTTTTGTGAAAACTACCTTATTAAATAAAACAAAGAGATCTTGTTTCATCTGTTCTTGCAATTCCACCTTTTCTCATATCATTTTGCATGTTTTGTCTTGTTTGGTATAGATATGAGGGTCGATTCTTTGGGGATCCTAACAACGAGGGTTTGACAATCGATTTCGATAAAGATATAAGCCAATCGATAAACGAGGAAGAGGAAGAGGACGTCCTTTCACCAGAGTTGGAGAGGTTGGTCGCTCAGGAAGAACGTGAAATGAAGCCTCACCAAGAAGAAACCGAATTGGTAAACTTGGGGACCACGGAGGAAAAGAAAGAAGTAAAGGTAGGAACCGGTATGACCGCGCCTATCCGCCAAGGCTTGATAACCCTTCTTGAAGAGTATCAAGATGTCTTTGTGTGGTCATATCAAGACATGCCCGGTCTGGATTCCGACATTGTGCAGCATAAGTTGCCTTTGAATCCTGGGTCTTCCCCGGTTAAGCAAAAGTTACGAAGAATGAGACCCGAGATGTCTTTAAAAATTAAAGAAGAAGTAAGGAAGCAATTTGATGCAGGGTTCTTAGCTGTAGCTCGGTACCCAGAGTGGGTGGCCAACATTGTCCCAGTCCCGAAAAAGGACGGCAAGGTTCGAATGTGTGTAGACTACCGGGACTTGAACCGAGCCAGTCCTAAAGACAATTTTCCCCTGCCACACATTGATATATTGGTAGATAATACAGCCAAGTTCGCCCTTTTCTCATTTATGGATGGTTTCTCGGGGTATAATCAAATAAAGATGGCACCCAAAGATGTAGAGAAGACCACTTTCGTCACCCTATGGGGGACGTTCTGCTATAAAGTGATGGCCTTCGGGCTGAAAAATGCTGGGGCAACCTATCAGCGTGCCATGGTGGCGTTGTTCCATGATATGATGCATAAGGAAATAAAGGTCTACGTAGATGACATGATTGCCAAGTCTCGAACTGAGGACGAACACCTTGTCAATCTGCATAAGCTGTTTGGAAGGTTGCGGAAATACCAACTAAAACTAAACCCAACCAAATGCACCTTCGGGGTAAAGTAGGGGAAGTTGCTAGGTTTTATCGTAAGTCAAAAAGGGATAGAGATAGATCCTGAGAAAGTGAAGGCCATCCTTGAAATTCCGGAACCACGCACGGAGAAGCAGGTTCGGGGGTTCTTGGGCAGGTTGAATTACATCGTGAGATTTATCTCGCAACTCACCCCTACCTGTGAGCCCATTTCCAAGCTATTACGTAAGAACCAGGCGGTCCTGTGGAACAGTGACTGCCAAGAGGCCTTCGAGAAGATCAAACAGAGTCTCGCAAACCCCCCGGTGCTCATGCCACCTGTAACAGGAAGACCTCTTTTCCTGTACATGACCGTGTTGGACGAGTCTATGGGGTGCGTGTTGGTTCAGCACGATGATTCTGGGAAAAAGGAGCAAGCCATCTACTATCTAAGCAAGAAGTTTACCGCATGTGAGATGAATTACTCAATGCTGGAAAGGACATGTTGTGCTCTGGTATGGGCATCACATCGGCTTAGGCAGTACATGCTCAGCCATACCACGTGGCTTATTTCCAAAATGGATCCCGTGAAATACATCTTTGAGAAACCGGCCCTCACGGGACGAATCACTAGGTGGCAGGTACTATTATCTGAATTCGATATCCTTTACGTCGCCCAAAAGGCGGTAAAGGGAAGTGCCTTAGCGGATTATTTGGCCCAGCAACCCCTCCAAGATTATCGGCCGATGCACCCCGAGTTCCCAGATGAAGATATCATGGCCCTGTTTGAAGAGAAGTGGACGCACAAGGACATAGACAAATGGATTGTTTGCTTCAATGGGGCATCTAACGCTTTGGGCCACGGAGTAGGGGCAGTCCTTGTATCCCCGGATGATCAGTGTATTCCTTTCACGGGTAGGCTAGGTTTTGATTGTACCAACAATATGGCTGAGTATGAAGCATGCGCCCTCGGGGTTCAGGCGGCCATTGATTTTGATGTAAAACTACTCAAGGTGTATGGAGACTCAGCTTTGGTGATACACCAGTTGAAAGGAGAATGGGAAACTACGGATCCGAAGTTGATACCCTATCAAACTCACATCTTGAGGTTAGCCAAGTACTTTGACGACATTTCTTTCCACCATATACCTCGGGAAGAGAATCAAATGGCTGATGCATTAGCCACCCTGGCATTCATGTTTCAACTTGCCCCACACGAGGATCTGCCGTACACTGAATTCAAATCTCAGGGTAGGCCTACATATTGTTATGCAATAGAGGAAGAGCGGGATGGGAAACCGTGGTATTTCGACATCAAACAATACGTCGAGAACAAAGAATACCCACCAGGGATTTCTGACAATGACAAAAGGACGTTGAGGAGATTGGCTACTGGTTTCTTTGTAAGTGGTACCATCCTGTACAAACGGAACCACGACATGACCCTCCTACGATGCGTAGATGCCAAAGAGGTGAACTTCATGATTGAGGAGATCCACGAGGGTTCCTTTGGGACACATGCCAATGGGCATGCTATGGCCAGAAAAATCCTTAGGGCCGGTTATTACTGACTCACTATGGAAAGCGATTGCTGCGCTCATGTAAGGAAGTGTCATAAATGTCAGGCATACGAGGACAATGTCAATGTTCCGCCACATCCTCTGAATGTTATGTCCGCTCCTTGGCCTTTTTCCATGTGGGGAATAGATGTCATTGGGGCCATCTAACCCAAAGCATCGAATGGTCACCACTTCATTCTTGTGGCAATAGATTACCTTACCAAATGGGTCGAAGCGGCTTCTTATACTAATGTCACGAGGAGTGTGGTAGTCAGATTCATAAAGAGGGAGCTGATTTGTCGATACAGACTCCCTAGGAAAATCATTACTGACAATGGCACCAATCTGAACAACAAGATGATGCAGGAAATGTGCGAGGATTTCAAGATCCAGCATCATAACTCCACCCCTTATCGGCCGAAGATGAATGGGGCTATAGAGGCTGCGAATAAAAATATTAAGAAGATTGTTCAGAAGATGACAGTGTCATACAAAGATTGGCATGAGATGTTGCCTTTCGCCCTGCACGAATATAGAACCTCGGTACGAACTTCTACTGGGGCAACGCCGTATTCTTTGGTTTATGGGATGGAAGCAGTACTCCCATTTGAGGTGGAGGTTCCTTCTCAGAGGATAATAGCGGAATCAGGCCTAGAAGAGTCAGAATGGGCTCAAGCACGCTACGACCAACTTAACCTTATTGAAGGTAAGCGTTTGGCAGCCATGAGCCATGGGCGTCTGTATCAATGAAGGATAAAGAACGCATTCGACAAAAAGGTACGCCCGCGCAAGTTCAACGAGGGGGACCTCGTGCTGAAGAAGATGTCCCACGCTGTTAAGGATAATCGAGGCAAGTGGGCCCCGAATTATGAAGGACCTTTCGTGGTGAAAAGAGCTTTTTTTGGGGTGCTTTGATACTCACCCACATGGATGGCGAGGAGCTGCCCTCACCCGTGAACTCCGATGTAGTTAAACGATATTACGCTTGAAGTCTGGGGCAATCGAGAGGACCGTTGCATGTTTTTCTTTCTGAGTTTTTCTCGTTCTTCTTGGGTTCCTCTAGGGATTCCCATTCACTGTATTTGTCTCGTTTCTTTGAAAAGAAAAGATGGGCGAGGTTTTAGTCCTCCCTTTGGTTTCAAACCTTGTGTTTTAGTTTGTTATAACCTGAGCCCTCTTCGCTCGGTTCATGGGGTGCCCCAAACGCTTATTTAAAATTGAATTTAACCAGCCTTCACTAAGAAAATCATCGCATTAGAAACATTCATACATGCACATGCACATGCATATCTTGTGGTAGCATGGAGCAGAATCGTCTCAGGCCACGGTCAGAAGCCAAGACAAGTCAATGGCAGAAATCAACCAAGGTAAGACGATGGCCGGTCACGATTGGTCGCGTATTGTTTGTCTCCTACTTGCAGGTACTTAGGGATGGAGGCAAATGGAGGATAGGGTCACGACCGACCGTTGTCCCTTCCCGGCGCTAGACAAGCAGAGAACGTCGCTGCATGGCAGCCCAGTATCCTTTGAATTCACAGTATTTTATTACTATTATTTGTTTTAAATAAAGTAATTGACGCCTGATTCTAACTTAAGTAGGTTCAAGTAGGCAAACGCTAACCCGTAAAGAGGGGAGGCATGGTTAATGTTTCTAAAAAAAAAAAAAAGTACAGGTTAGCTCGCCTGGGTGAGCTGAGCTCGCCTGGGCGAGCAACCCCTGTACGAAAATATATAGGGGTGGAGGGGGAACGTTTTCTTCACCGAAAACTCTTCCCCCTCACTTCAAAAACCCCCAAGCTCACGGGAACTACGAGAACAGCAGCCCCCAAGCTTCCATTGTTGAGTTTTTGCTTCCCTTTTCACGCTTTAATTCACTCCCCACAAGTAAGTGCAATTTCCCTTGGTTATTTGGCTCTCCATTCATGTGTTTTGGTGCTTTAGTTGCTCATTTTTTGCAAAATTCGTGAAGCAATTCGCATCTGAATTCATGCTTGTTTTGTTGAGTTGAGGGTTTGTGTGAGAAGGCATTAGGCCTATGTTGTATTCTGAAGCAATTGGGCATGCCATATTGTCCCCATTCTCTTGCAATTTGTGTCCAAACGTGCGCCCCCCAAGTGCTCGGTGAAATGCCCCAATGATATATGAATATGATTTTGCGAAATTGGGATGGTGGGACTGTTTTATATATGTAGAGACAGCATAGGAGATTCAAAATAGGTGCCCGAATGCAATTTCAAGCTTAGGAACCCAAACTTTTCAGCTTCAATGCAAGAAGACATACTCATGGCTAGGAATCCAAATTTTGGTTTTAGAATTAGAAAAACATGAAAATTAGGACTTGCTTGTGATAGTTTTTGCTTGAATTTGGGCTGCCCCATGTTTGATACTTTGCACCTAAGTAATATGAAAAACACCTTGCAATAGTATGTATATATAGGTAAATAAAAGGGGCATGAAATTCTTTGCAAAGGGTGAATGAATATTGAGGTCGCTTCCTAAATGAATGTATGATAGCACGAAATTCCCTTTTGAATGCAAGTGTGTGCATAATGTAAATAGCTTGCCAATATGAATAAATGTGAGTGAAACAATAAAAATTTGTATGATATATATTTCAAATATATGTAGGTAGTTTGTAATAGCAAATGTTTAGGATATAAATTAGGTGTGAATTTTGACGCAATGCCTTGAGCATAAGAATGTATGTTCTTTTCAAATGCATATATGCGTGTGACAATTAGAATGTGTTGGATGGCCTCTATGTTGATATAAATGGTAGGATATTCCACACGTACGCGTGTGCATAAATAGATTACATGAGTTTGTTCTAAAATCAGAGGGATTAGCATGACATTTTTTGCGTTAAGATAAGGATTATCTTGTAAAACTAACTTCCAAATGTTGGCTTTCGCAGGAAATGGCCCCAAGGAAGCTTGCCTCAAAGAGATCCAAGAAGGATAAAGCGGTTGAAGGAACCAGTTCCGCTCCTGAATATGACAGCCACCGTTTTAGGAGCGCTGAGCACCAGCAGCGCTTCGAGGCCATCAAGGGATGGTCATTTCTTCGGGAGCAACGCATCCAGCTCAGGGACGACGAGTATACCGACTTCCAGGAGGAGATAGTTTGCCGGCGGTGGGCATCACTGGTTACCCCCATGGCCAAGTTCGACCCAGACATAGTCCTCGAATTTTATGCCAATGCTTGGCCTACAGAGGAGGGCGTGCGAGATATGCGATCCTGGGTGAGGGGTCAGTGGATCCCGTTCGATGCGGATGCTCTCAGCCAGTTCCTGGGATACCCTTTAGTGCTGGAGGAGGGCCAGGAATGCGAGTATGGCCAGAGGAGGAACCGGTCCGACGGGTTTGATGAGGAGGCCATCGCCCAGTTGCTATGTATACCGGGGCAGGATTTTGCCTGGACTGCTGCTGGAAGACGGGTGCGGATCATGCGCACCAACATGACCACCCTGACTCAGATCTGGATGACTTTGCTGCTCAGCAACATCCAGCCCAGCGATCATAATTCTGACCTCCCCCTGTCGAAGTGTCAGCTAGTGTACGCCATCCTGACACGGATAAGTATGCATATGGCTCAATTGATTTCTGATGTCATCTATTTTTTGCAGGGATCGCGCCCACAAGACACCCAGAGGACCCGAAGAAGTCCAACAGGGCCCTGGGATTTCCCGCTTTGATCACAGGACTCTGCCAGTCGTTCGGAGTCCCCGTCGCACCTAGCAAGGTGATTCAGCCGCCCATCACCCGAGCTTTTATTGAGAAGTATTGCACGCAGAGACAGGCCCAGGGGGATGCTCCGCAGGCCGTAGACGCGTCGCCACCTCATCAGGCTGGCCCAGCTGGATCATTTGATATGGAGCAGTATTTGCGGCATTTGGTTCGCCAGCAGGTGGCCAACCACCGAGCCCATGTACAGACCCATGATTGTCTTTACCAGTTGAGCCTCAGCCTGTAGAGCCAGGGTTTTACTTCTTTTCCGTGCCCTACTCCGGATCAGTTTAGGGCAGAGGTCGCATGGCCCGGAGATTGGCCTGAGGCCCGGGCAGGAGAGGCACCAGCAGAGGCTCCCGACGAGGCAGATGAGGCCCGCGAGGATGAGGAGATGACCGATTTACTTGATTTCTTAGGAGGGAGCAGAGCCACATGATTGGGAGATCCCTTGATCCGTATTTCTTTTTTGTTTCCATTTTTTCCTGTTACATATCATCTTATTTTTGTTTTGAGTTGTTACGTCAGTACTTGTTTCGTTGTTGTCAATAGTGTTTGTAGAAATTCCGGAATCGCATAGAATTTTTTCATTTAGGAACATCGTCCTAAAAATAAAATGAACCAAAATCATGATAAAAAAGGAGAGAAGTGTAGTGAATAAAATGTCTGCGTATATAAAGAAAAAGGAAAATGTGCATAGAAGGGTTTTTATAAAAAATACGTGTAGAGGGATTCTTGTGTGTGAACGAGTATATATAAAGAAACTTTTGTATGAACCATAAGTGTGCGTTGGAGAAAAACGAAAAAGATCTTTGAATGTAAATAGGGTTTGACCGTGTGACGTGAAGAGAGAGAGTTCCAATGCATATACAGAAAGAGTTTGTTATGTACAAGAGTGTAGATATAAAAAGAAAATTTCTTCATAGAGGACCATAGGTGTATAATTTTGTGAATATATAAAAATGAAACAAAAAGGAAAAAGAAAGAATGACCGCGAAGGTCGACATGTTATAGTTAAGAAGTATAAATCATTCGTAAAGAGCAAACGTATCTTCTGGGAACAAGGGACTGATGCTAAGAGTTTAGTTTCTGGAATAACCGAGATAAGAATGGATGAATTCATTGAACTGATGAAAGAACATAACTTGGAAACGTTGGGTCTGTTTGTGTAAATTCCCAATCGTAGTATCACAATGCCATAAACGGGTTGCTTGAGTGCCCACCTGGCTGTAGCCATGACTAATTTTGCACGTTGTTTTCAAATCATCATTGTCACGCGTGCCTTATGGAGTGATATGGGAGTTCGGCCCGAGACCGACACCTTGACACCCAAATTTGTTTTGCCCCAGATATCAAGATTGGGATCCCACGATAAAAGACCCCATTGAAACATAACCTTAGACTTTTTGAACCTTGGCCTATAAAAAAGAATCCTCATTCCTTCCCCGAAGCAAAGGACAGCGGAATCTCCTCAAGGGAGAGCGAATAGAATGCTAAAACCCGATTTCCCAAAGAAAGGGATGGGGAAGGAGAAGTGAAAAGAAAGAAAAAGAAAAAAGATGAAAATAAAGAAAAGAACAAAATAAAGAAAAGGAAGGATTCCCGATCAAAGATCGAAAGGAAGTAAAAAGGGAAAAGAGGCAATTCTCGATCAATGAAAGAAAGAGAACGGAAAATCTTCAGACCAGATAAATTTTCAGCAAGGTAAGTGACTGCCGGCAAAGGAAAACCCATTTTTGGTGTCTCTTCCCTTCAGATTGCCATTCAAGGTCGTTCTCGACTGGCGATATCCCACCCCACATGAACAAAGAGGAAAAGACCGAAACACCCAACGTCCTCTCCAAAAACACTACCCTCGAGAAAATCCTATTGATCCGTGATCGTACGTGTGATCTCTGATTCGATAGGAAATCGTGTGCAAAAAAGTAATGGTGCAGTTATGGTTTGGGAATAAGGTGAAAAACTTGCCTGTGTGAGTTTTATACTCTATGAGTGATTTATTTTCAGCTTAGCCCGATGTTTCCCCTGCATGTTCATGTAAAAGCTAAATGTTGACATCCTGCCCTTCATTCAAGGTTACAAGCAAGATTACCCTTGGCACAAGTATATTGTTTCTCTAAGATATGGTGCTCTCGCGAATGATTTATTTTTCTTTGCAAAAAGCATGTTTGCCTTTTAGGTGGAAAAAACCGGTGGACCGTTTGGTCCTGCAAACAAAATTTTTTGGGAGCCCCATGAATTTATTGCCTAGCGCTGTTCATGTGTCCTCAACCATCGAGTCTGGAGCCCCGCAAAGTTATTGCCTAGCGCTGTTTGCCAATTCTCCATTCTCCACTTTTTTCGGAGCCCCATGAATTTATTACCTAGCGCTGTTCATGTGTCCTCCACCTTCGAGTCTGGAGCCCCGCGAAGTTATTGCGTAGCGTTGTTCGACAATTCTCCATTCTCCTCTTTTTTCGGAGCCCCATGAATTTATTGCCTAGCGTTGTTCATGTGTCCTCCACCATCGAGTCTAGAGCCCCGCGAAGTTATTGCGTAGCGCTGTTCGCCAATTCTCCATTCTCCACTTTTTTCGGAGCCCCATGAATTTATTGCCTAGCGCTGTTCATGCATCCTCCACCAACGAGTCTGGAGCCCCGCAAAGTTATTGCGTAGCGCTATTCACAAATTCTCCATTCTCCACTTTTTTCGGAGCCCCATGAATTTGTTGCCTAGCGCTGTTAATGTGTCCTCCACCATCGAGTCTGGAGCCCCGCGAAGTTATTGCATAGCGCTGTTCGCCAATTCTCCATTCTCCACTTTTTTCGGAGCCCCATGAATTTATTGCCTAGTGCTATTCATGTGTCCTCCACCTTCGAGTCTGGAGCCCCGCGAAGTAATTGCGTAGCGCTGTTCGACAATTCTCCATTCTCCACTTTTTTCGGAGCCCCATGAATTTATTGCCTAGTACTATTCATGTGTCCTCCACCTTCGAGTCTAGAGCCCCGCGAAGTTATTGCGTAGCGCTGTTTGACAATTCTCCATTCTCCACTTTTTTCGGAGCCCCATGAATTTATTGTCTAGCGCTGTTCATGCATCCTCCACCAACGAGTCTGGAGCCCCGCAAAGTTATTGCGTAGCGCTATTCACAAATTCACCATTCTCCACTTTTTTCGGAGCCCCATGAATTTATAGCGTAGCGCTGTTCATGTGTCCTCCGCCATCGAGTCTGGAGCCCCGCAAAGTTATTGCGTAGCGCTGTTCGCCAATTCTCCATTCTCCACTTGCGTTCATGCTTAGTGGACGAAGGGCTAACTGGTGTATGTGGTGCCTAATCACGTATTGAAAACCCTAAGTTGATTTTCGCTTAGTAAATTGAAATAGGGTTGGATTAAGTGGTTGACTGTTAGGGACGAATTCTCCATAACCCAGGATAAGAGAGTGGCTTCTGAATCAGAGGAAACAACCCGTTTTTAATATTAGTAGTTTCGTATTCCATTTTATTTGTCTGCTCTTTAATTACCAAACAACCAAACCCCCCCCCCCCATCGTTACTGTTACTGCAAGTATATTATGAACATTTGGCTTGTCACTGCTCGTTGGGAAACGACCTAGGATCACTTCCTAGTTACTGCATTTTCATGTTTATTTGATTCGGGTACGGCCTCGATCAAATTTGGCGCCGTTGCTGGGGAGCAGTGTCCAAAGGTTCATAATAGCTAGCTAGTGCTGTGTGTTTAATCCTTTCGTGTTTTATGTTTAATTGTTAGTATTGTGTTAGTATGTATGTTAGTGTTGATTAGTGTCCTGGTATTTTGTTTAATGTGTGTTCTGTTTCAGTTTTACCATTAAGCGTTTCCCCTGTTTCAATCTTGGGTGTTTTGCTGTGAAGATTGTGCTTGAAAACAGAGTAGTAGTAGAAATCAGCTTGCGGAAAAACAAAGTAGTAGTAGAAATCAATTAGAGACGGATTTTAGCGACCACCCATGCTGAATTAATTGGGATTTTTTTTGTTTTAGTAGCTAGGGTTGTTATTTTTGGCTGAATTTTTTTGTGGTAACTTCTTTTAATCCATATTTTGTGGGAAAAATAGCTAGAGCCTTTAGTTTGGTCAGATTTGAAAGTTCCAAAAAACTAGCAAATTTTGTGTTTGTCAAAACTTCAAACGGCCATAACTTTTGCTCCGGTTATCAGAATCGCAATTATTATATATGCATTTGGGGTAGAAAAAAATTTCCTACGCCATGGTAGCCTGCCATAGGCCGGCTGAGGTCTCCATCTTCCAAAAGAAGCGATTCTGTCAAAAGTTTTTTATTTTTCAAGTTTTATTCACTTATTTTTCTTAACCTACCAATTTTAGCTTTCATAGTTAGACTTTGAATTTTTGTCTGAAATTTTTTGTGCTATCTTCTCATCATTTTATAAGGTTGCTCACAAAATTTCAAGTCATTTGGATATCATTTGAGGGTAGCTGTAGTTCAAACCTACACCTTTATTTACATGACAAGGCAACTAGTTGTGTGCATGCTGAATGTAGTGTATGACTAGAGGCAATCCATCTGACTTACAACCCTTTGATCCTGAGATAGATAGGACATTTCATAGATTAGTTAGGCATCATTTTATACCTTTTGATCATTCTGAGCATTCCATAACTGGTGAATCTGTGCATTCTGTTATTGGTGATTTTGAACATGCTGATCTTGAGCATTATAATTTTGAGCATTCTGATTCTGAGCATTCTGATTTTGCACATTCTGAGAACATGGCACAACCTCCACCTCGTGAGAGGACTCTAAGGGAAATGGCTGCACCTGATTTCACCTATGAAAGCTTGTGCATCCAATACCCTGATGAGGATGTCCCATATGTTCTTAAGACTGGACTGATTCATTTGCTTCCAAAGTTTCATGGCCTTGCAGGTGAAGACCCGCACAAACATTTGAAAGAATTTCACATTGTCTGCTCCACCATGAAACCCCCAGATGTCCAAGAGGATCACATATTTCTGAAGGCTTTTCCTCATTCATTAGAGGGAGTGGCAAAGGACTGGCTGTATTACCTTGCTCCAAGGTCCATCACGAGCTGGGATGACCTTAAGAGAGTATTCTTAGAAAAAATTTTCCCTGCTTCCAGGACCACAGCCATCAGGAAAGATATCTCAGGTATTAGACAACTCAGTGGAGAGAGCCTGTATGAGTACTGGGAGAGATTTAAGACACTATGTGCCAGTTGCCCCCACCATCAGATTTCAGAACAGCTTCTTCTCCAATATTTTTATGAAGGACTCAGTAATATGGAGAGAAGTATGATAGATGCTGCCAGTGGTGGAGCCCTTGGAGACATGACTCCTGCTGAAGCCAGAAATTTAATTGAGAAGATGGCCTCCAACTCCCAGCAGTTTAGCGCCAGAAATGATGCCATAGTCATTAGAGGAGTGCATGAGGTAGCTACAAACCCATCTGCATCATCTGAAACTAAGAAGCTTGAAGGCAAACTGGATGCGTTGGTCAACTTGGTAACCCAGCTGGCCTTGAATCAGAAATCTGTACCTGTCGCAAGGGTTTGTGGTTTGTGCTCCTCTGCTGACCACCATACAGACCTTTGCCCTTCCATGTAGCAACCTGGAGCAATTGAGCAGCCTGAAGCTTATGCTGCAAATATTTACAATAGACCTCCTCAACCTCAGTAGCAAAATCAACCATAGCAGAGCAATTATGACCTTTCCAGCAACAGATACAACCCTGGATGGAGGAATCACCCTAACCTCAGATGGTCCAGCCCTCAGCAACAACAACAGCAGCCTGCTCCTTCCTTCCAAAATGCTGCTGGCCCAAGCAGACCATACATTCCTCCACCAATCCAACAACAGCAACAACCCCAGAAACAGCCAACAGTTGAGGCCCCTCCACAACCTTCCCTCGAAGAACTTGTGAGGCAAATGACTATGCAGAACATGCAGTTTCAGCAAGAGACCAGAGCCTCCATTCAGAGCTTAGCCAATCAGATGGGACAATTAGCTACTCAATTGAATCAACAACAGTCCCAGAATTCTGACAAGCTGCCTTCTCAAGCTGTCCAAAACCCCAAAAATGTCAGTGCCATTTCATTGAGGTCGGGAAAGCAGTGTCAAGGACCTCAACCCGTAGCACCTTCCTCATCTGCAAATGAACCTGCCAAACTTCACTCTATTCCAGAAAAAGGTGATGACAAAAATCTACCTAACAATTTCTGTGCAGGTGAATCTTCTTCCACAGGTAATTCTGATTTGCAGAAGCAGCACATTCCCCCTCTTCCATTCCCTCCAAGAGCAGTTTCCAACAAAAAAATGGAAGAGGCAGAGAAAGAGATCTTGGAAACGTTTAGAAAAGTAGAGGTAAACATACCTCTGTTGGATGCAATAAAGCAAATTCCAAGATATGCCAAATTCTTGAAGGAGCTGTGCACTAATAAGCGGAAGCTTAAAGGAAGTGAACGAATTAGCATGGGCAGAAATGTCTCCGCATTGATTGGTAAATCTGTTCCTCAAATTCCTGAAAAATGCAAAGATCCAGGTACATTCAGCATACCTTGTATTATAGGGAATAGTAAGTTTGACAATGCCATGCTAGATTTAGGAGCCTCTGTTAGTGTTATGCCTCTGTCGATTTTTAATTCTCTATCTCTAGGTCCCTTGCAGTCAACTGATGTGGTAATTCATTTAGCTAATAGAAGTGTTGCCTATCCTGTTGGTTTCATAGAAGATGTCTTAGTTAGAGTTGGTGAACTGATTTTCCCTGTTGATTTTTATATCTTTAATATGGAAGATGGATTTTCTCAAGGATCAGTTCCCATCATTCTAGGCAGACCCTTTATGAAAACTGCTAGAACTAAGATAGATGTTTATGCAGGCACACTGTCCATGGAGTTTGGTGATATAACTGTTCATTTTAATATTCTGGATGCTATGAAATACCCATCTGAAGATCTTTCTGTATTTCGTGCTGAAATAATTGACCATGTTGTTGATGAATACATGACTGATCTTTATTCTAATCTGCATGCCTCTCACTCTTCATGCATTGAGTCTGAAATTGTACTTGATCATATGTCTGAATTTGATGCTGAGAGTGAATCTGAGAGTGATATTGATTGCATGCCTGGTGGTGGTGTTTTACCTCTTGAGATTGATTTTATAGAGTCAGATAGGACTAACCATGTTTCAGGAAGTACACATACCTCTGACTTTCTTTATGAGGTAAAGGCTGAGAAACCATCTCCTTCTACCACTGTCCAGCCGACCACACCAGAATTGAAGCCTCTGCCATCAAATTTAAAATACGCTTACTTGGATGATAGCAAGAGTTTTCCAGTGATTATATCTGCCTCCCTTGCTGATGAGCAAGAGGAGAAGTTGTTGTCAGTTCTCAAGAAGCATAAGAAGGCTATAGGCTGGACCCTGGCGGACATTCCTGGTATTAGCCCATCCACATGTATGCATCGAATAAATTTAGAGGATGGAGCTAAACCAGTAAGACAGCCACAGAGAAGACTCAACCCGGTGATTCTTGATGTAGTGAAGAAGGAGATAACCAAGCTTTTGCAAGCTGGAATCATTTATCCTATCTCCGACAGCCAATGGGTGAGTCCCGTCCAGGTAGTCCCGAAAAAGACTGGCCTCACAGTGATCAGAAATGAGAAGGAGGAGCTGATTCCTACTCGGGTGCAGAACAGTTGGAGAGTCTGCATTGACTATAGGAGGCTGAACCAGGTTACCAAAAAGGACCATTTTCCCCTGCCATTCATTAACCAGATGCTTGAACGCCTGGCAGGTAAATCCCACTACTGTTTCCTTGATGGTTTTTCTGGTTATATGCAAATTACTATTGCTCCTGAGGATCAGGAAAAGACCACATTCACCTTCCCCTTCGGCACTTTTGCTTATAGGAGGATGCCTTTCGGTCTGTGCAATGCCCCTGGTACCTTCCAGCGGTGCATGATTAGTATTTTCAGTGATTTTTTAGAAAATTGCATAGAGGTGTTTATGGATGATTTCACTGTATATGGATCCTCTTTTGATGGTTGTTTGAATAGTTTGGAAAAAGTTTTGAATAGATGCATTGAAACTAACCTTGTTCTAAATTTTGAAAAATGTCATTTTATGGTTGAGCAAGGTATAGTTTTAGGCCACATTATTTCCAATAAGGGCATTGAAGTAGATCCTGCAAAAATTTCTGTTATTTCACAATTGCCTTACCCCTCTTGTGTGCGAGAGGTGCGATCTTTTCTTGGTCATGTAGGATTCTACAGGCGCTTTATAAGGGATTTTAGCAAAGTAGCCCTTCCACTGTCCAACTTGTTGCAAAAAGAGGTGGAGTTTGACTTTAATGACAGATGCAAAGAGGCTTTTGATTGCCTCAAAAGAGCGTTGACTACCACCCCCATCATCCAGGCACCCGATTGGACAGCCCCTTTTGAGCTTATGTGTGATGCATCAAATTATGCATTGGGGGCTGTCCTTGCTTAGAAAATTGATAAATTGCCCAGGGTGATATATTATGCTTCTAGGACTTTAGATGCTGCCCAAGCAAATTATACTACTACTGAGAAAGAGCTTCTAGCCATAGTTTTTGCTCTTGAAAAATTTCGATCTTATTTGCTTGGTACTCGCATTATTGTTTATACTGACCATGCAGCTCTAAAGTACTTGTTGAAGAAGGCTGATTCTAAGCCTAGGTTGATCCGATGGATGCTCTGGCTCCAAGAGTTTGACTTGGAGATCCGTGATAGGAGCGGAGCACAAAATCTAGTTGCTGATCATTTGAGTCGGATCGAACGTGTCTCTGATGCAGATTCACTTATTCGGGATGATTTCCCGGATGATCATTTGTATATATTGTATAGTATTTCTGACTCTCTTTCTACTCCCTGGTTTGCTAACATTGTCAATTATTTAGTTGCCTCTGTTTTTCCTCCCTTAGCATCTAAGGCCCAAAAAGATAAGATTAAAAGTGATGCTAAGCATTTTATTTGGGATGACCCCTACTTGTGGAAATTGTGCAGTGATCAGGTCATTAGACGGTGCATTCCAGATCATGAGACTGACTCAGTCCTGCAGTTCTGTCATTCTTCCGCACCGGGAGGTCATCTGGGTGTTCAAAGGACAGCTCGCAAAGTGCTTGATTGTGGTTTTTATTGGCCCACCATCTTTAAAGATGCGTGGAAGATCTGCAGCACTTGTGAGCAATGTCAGAGAGCAGGAAATACACTTACATGGCGACAACAATTGCCTCAGCAACCTATGCTATTCTGTGAGGTGTTTGATGTCTGGGGTATAGATTTCATGGGTCCTTTTCCTGTCTCTTTTGGTTATGTTTATATTCTCCTTGCAGTTGATTATGTTTCAAAATGGGTGGAAGCCAAGCCCACTAGAACTAATGATGCTAAAGTTGTCGCAGACTTTGTTAGGTCTAATCTGTTTTGCAGGTTTGGAGTACCTAAAGCAATTGTTAGTGATCAAGGAACCCATTTTTGCAATAGGACAATGCATGCCCTGCTTAAAAAGTACGGGGTGGTACACAGGGTATCCACACCATACCACCCCTAGACTAATGGACAGGCAGAAATTTCTAACAGGGAAATCAAGAGAATTCTAGAGAAGATTGTGCAGCCAAGCAGGAAAGATTGGAGTACCAGGCTTGATGATGCTCTCTGGGCACATCGGACTGCCTACAAAGCACCCATAGGAATGTCTCCTTATCGGGTTGTCTTTGGAAAGGCATGTCATCTTCCAGTGGAAATTGAGCACAAAGCATACTGGGCAGTGAAGACTTGCAACTTCTCTATGGATCAAGCTGGCGAGGAAAAGAAGTTGCAACTGAGTGAGTTAGATGAAATCCGCCTAGAAGCCTACGAGAATGCCAAGTTCTACAAAGAAAAGACCAAGAAGTTCCATGATAGCATGATAGTTAAAAAAGACTTCGTGGTTGGGCAAAAAGTGTTATTGTATAATTCTAGGCTTGGACTCATGAGTGGTAAGTTGAGGTCTAAGTGGATTGGTCCTTTTGTTGTTACTAATGTTTTTCCTTATGGTACAGTTGAGATCAAAAGCGACTCCATAAAAAAGAGCTTTAAGGTCAATGGACATCGACTTAAGCCATTCCTCACGAACCCTTCTTTAGTGGACGTAGTGGTGGAAGAGACTTCCTTACTCCACCCTACTCTTCCTCCACCATGACTTAGGGAGTTTTTCTTTTCCTATCTCCTTCTTTGCTTTTATTACACTTGTCCGATTCTCTTTGATGATTTAATTGTTTTTAATCTTTTAATTGTGCTACATTGAGGACAATGTGTTGTTTAAGTATGGGGGGGAGTGTTCTTTGGTTTTGCTAGTTTTGTTGGTTTTGTTAATTTGTTAGTTGTGTTAATTTGTTAATGTTGTTAGTTTCGTCGGATTTTCAGTTTAATATTTTGGGTCAATTTCATGTGCATGTACGACTTTGCATGTTTTTCTTTGAATTACAGGATATGTTCAAGAAATGGGTAATTGTTTTGAAAATAAAAGTTCTTGACATTTTGTGACTTGAAATCCTTGATTCTTCTCTACATGTCATGATAGTTTTGAAAGCTCAATTTGAAAGTGATGATTTTACCTTTGTGAGAATTTGAGCCATCCATCATTATAATCATTTGGTGTGTTTTGCCCCATTGATTGCTTGCACAATAGCCTTGGCTTGATTCTTGTTGATGCGTCCTAATTCACATGCATATTTGGAAATGATTAAGGCAATGTTGTTCTTATAAGCTTCTAGCCAAATGGACTTACCTTGAATTAATTCCTTTGATAGCCCTTTTGAGCCTTGTTTCCCTTTCCTTGTTTTGAAGCTCACTACAAGCCTTAAGTGAAAAACCATGATATTACCATATCCTTAAGGAATTTTGGAGCTTTGGAATTGTTTTGGGAATAAGTGTGGAGGGTTTTTGTTTCATTGGACAACTTGTTTTGTTGGCTATGCTTCATGATGTATTTTGGGCCATACTTGATGTACATTGTATATTGGTTAAATGTTGGACATGCTGAATGAAATGTTGTTTCTCAAAGGCTAAAGAGTAAAAAAAAAAAAAAAAATCGAAAAAAAAAGAAAAAGAAAAGCAATAAAGTTGAGTGAATAAGATCTTAAATGGCACAAGAATGATGAAACTCTTGGTTCTACTCTTCATGTTTAATTTTTATCTTTACTTCTTTTTATTTTTTTAATATGCACTTATTCCCCTTTGCTCCTCTATTCCTTTGGGATTTAGCCACTTATTCCATATTTCTCCATACCTTGTCCTTGGCCCCATTACAACCTTAAAAGACCTTTTGATCCTCATGTGCTTGTGTTTATGGGTTGATTGTCAATTTTAGAATCTTGCCAAGTTTATGTGGTGTTTGCTTTCATGGGTGCTTTGAGGGTAAATAGTAGCCTAGACACTTGAGAGATAGAGTGTATATCTTGTGAGGCTTTATCACTTTTCATTCTTGAGCTGATTAACTATTTTGCCATGATTGGGTTGCTTGGATGATTTTCATGAATGTCTTGACTTTTTGGATCTCCTTATGTTAGATGTTACCCATTCCTTTCATTCCTTGATATTCATTGAGAAATATGTGAATGTTTTTGTTTGTCTCCCTTTCATATCCTTGGATTTTGTTCTTTGTTTCATTTTGCCCAGGAGTGCAAAAGGCTAAGTATGGGGGGTTTTGATGTGCCATCATTTTCTTCTATTTTCTAAACCCTTTTTGCACCATTTTAATTATTGATTGGTCTTAATTGTCAATTAATTAGGCAGTTTTATTATTTGGGCTCATTTAGCTAATTTGATGTTTTTAATCTAATTTCAGGAATTAATGAAACATTGGGCTTAATCCGGATTTTGGTTGTGGACTTGAAGAGGGCAAATAAAGCAGCGCTTACCTTAGTTAATTTCTAATTAGGAAATTTCGCAATTTTATTTTATGTTGTTCAGTGTTTATTTCGTTTTGGGCCAGAGTATTGTAATAGGGCCCAGTGACTCTGAGTGACTCTTTTTAAATAGCTGCCTTGGGATTCGTGCAGGGCATTCTATTCTGCTATGCTATTTTCATTATTCAGAGCTTTGGTTTTAGGTTTTCACGTTTTTCTGTGCCCTTGTTACAGTTTTCGTTCTTAATGCAAATTTCCGTTTTCTGCTTCTAATTACGAGTTCATTCTTGCTTCTTCTTCTACTTTCATTTACGTTTCTGTTCATTTACGTTTCTGTTCATTTACGTTTCTGTTCATTTACGTTCTTGTTCATTTACGTTTCTGCTTCATGTTTCATTTGCGTTTTCTGTTTGAATCCATGGAAGGCTAGATTTTCTGGTGTTGTTTCCTTTTGAGGACGAAGCCCAACTCTCTTTGAGGTTTCGTTTGTAATGTGGTTTCCTGGCAGTTTTCCCTTCACCAGTTTTCCCTTCACCAGTTATCCCAATTTCGTGAATATTGCGTAGCGCTGTTCGACAATTCTCAATTCTCCTCTTTTTTCGGAGCCCCATGAATTTATTGCCTAGTGCTATTCATGTGTCCTCCACCTTCGAGTCTGGAGTCCCGCGAAGTTATTGCGTAGCGCTGTTCGACAATTCTCCATTCTCCACTTTATTCGGAGCCCCATGAATTTATTGCCTAGCGCTGTTCATGCATCCTCCACCAATGAGTCTGGAGCCCCGCAAAGTTATTGCCTAGCGCTATTCACAAATTCTCCATTCTCCACTTTTTTCGGAGCCCCATGAATTTGTTGCCTAGCGCTGTTAATGTGTCCTCCACCATCGAGTCTGGAGTCCCGCGAAGTTATTGCGTAGCGCTGTTCGCCAATTCTCCATTCTCCACTTTTTTAGCAGCCCCATGAATTTATTGCCTAGTGCTATTCATGTGTCCTGCACCTTCGAGTCTGGAGTCCCGCGAAGTAATTGCGTAGCGCTGTTCGACAATTCTCCATTCCCCACTTTTTTCGGAGCCCCATGAATTTATTGCCTAGCGCTGTTCATGCATCCTCCACCAACGAGTCTGGAGCCCCGCAAAGTTATTGCGTAGCGCTATTCACAAATTCTCCATTCTCCACTTTTTTCGGAGCCCCATGAATTTGTTGCCTAGCGCTGTTAATGTGTCCTCCACCATCGAGTCTGGAGTCCCGCGAAGTTATTGCGTAGCGCTGTTCGCCAATTCTCCATTCTCCACTTTTTTTTGAAGCCCCATGAATTTATTGCCTAGCGCTATTCATGTGTCCTCCACCATCGAGTCTAGAGCCCGGCGAAGTTATTGCGTAGCGCTGTTCGCCAATTCTCCATTCTCCACTTTTTTCGGAGTCCCATGAATTTGTTGCCTAGCGCTGTTAATGTGTCCTCCACCATCGAGTCTGGAGCCCCGCGAAGTTATTGCGTAGCGCTGTTCGCCAATTCTCCATTCTCCACTTTTTTTCGGAGCCCCATGAATTTATTGCCTAGCGCTGTTCATGTGTCCTCCACCATCGAGTCTACAGCCCCGCGAAGTTATTGCGTAGTGCTGTTCGCCAATTCTCCATTCTCCACTTTTTTCGAGGCCCCATGAATTTATTGTCTAGCGCTGTTCATGTGTCCTCCACCATTGAGTCTGGAGCCCTGCGAAGTTATTGCATAGCGCTGTTCGCCAATTCTCCATTTTCCACTGTTTTCGGAGCCCCATGAATTTATTGTCTGGCGCTGTTAATGTGTCCTCCACCTTCGAGTCTGGAGCCCCGCGAAGTTATTGCGTAGAGCTGTTTGCCAATTCTCCATTCTCCACTTTTTTCGGAGCCCCATGAATTTAATGCCTAGCGCTGTTTATATGTCCTCCACCATCGAGTCTGGAGCCCCGTGAAGTTATTGCGTAGCGCTGTTCGCCAATTCTCCATTCTCAACTTTTTTCGGAGCCCCATGAATTTGTTGCCTAGCGCTGTTCATGTGTCCTCCACCATCGAGTCTGGAGCCCCGCGAAGTTATTGCGGAGCGCTGTTTGCCAATTCTCCATTGTCCACTTTTTTCGGAGCCCCATGAATTTGTTGCCTAGCGTTGTTCATGTGTCCTCCACCATCGAGTCTGGAGCCCCGCGAATTCATTGCCTAGTGATGTTCGCCAATTCTCCATTCTCCACTTTTTTCGGAGACCCATGAATTCATTGCCTAGCGTTGTTCATGTGTCCTCCACCATCGAGTCTGGAGCCCCGCGAATTCATTGCCTAGCGATGTTTACCAATTCTCCATTCTCCACTTTTATTCGGAGACCCATGAATTCATTGCATAGCTCTATTCATGTGTCCTCCACCATCGAGTCTGGAGCCCCGCGAATTCATTGCCTAGCGCTGTTCACCAATTCTCTATTCTCCAATCTTATTCGGAGACCCATGAATTCATTGCCTAGCGCTGTTCATGTGTCCTCCGTTATCACGCGCGGAGCCTCTGGTGACTGGGTAATATGTTTTTCTGTTATTTTCCGGATCGGTTCCAATCTTATTCGGAGACCCATGAATTCATTGCCTAGCAGGATTGAAACTTAGCCTTACATGAGGGATCTGCGGGTTAAGTTTTGGTTTTAATTATGTTGTTACAATAATGTTGTTTAGTTTACGCCTAGTCTTACATGAGGGATCTGCGGACGAAACTCAGTTTAAGTTAGTCTAAACCTAAGAGGGTTGTCTAAATCGGGTGTAGTCTTAAATAAGGGATCTGCAGACAAAGCTTGGATATTTAGCCTGACAAGGGATCGAGGGTTTAGTAATTTAGGCTATAGCATAGAACACAAGAGCACGATTGATTAGAGAAATATATTTCTATGCATCAGCTTGTTTGTTAGAAAGACCCAACATATCTACCTACTGTTGTCATTTTATTTACCTTGCATTTTATAGTTTTTAGCATACAAGTTTAGTTTAAATTCTATTTGAAATTATCACTTATACATGTTCTCTCAACAATGCTTCGATTCTGAACTTAATTCAGGCTAACATTAGTTTCCTGTGTTCAATACTCAGATTCATCCATTTTAATTTTAAATACTTGACGACTCGGTGTGCTTTCCGGTAAACCCCCATTGAAATTTCCTCAAGACATAAATGCACAAAAAGTAACTACAATGGGGGATGATCAGTTATCTAAATAACCAATGTTATATAATAAGAATTACACCAAAAAAAGTGTATGAATGTTGATAGGTGACATCGGTTTTTCCATAAAACCGTGTTAACTTATAGATTAACATCGGTTTTGTATAAAAACTGATGTTAACGTTTCTAACTTAACATTGGTTTTTATACAAAACCGATGTTAATCTACATGTTAACATCGGTTTTTATACAAAATCAATGTTAAATGTTTATAGGTTAACATTAGTTTTTAAACAAAAACTGATATAAAAACCGATGTTAACATTTTGAATATTAACATCAGTTTTCTACGAAAACCAATGTTAAGTTACGCAAACAACATTGGTTTTTTGAGTAACCAATGTGTCATACCCTAATTTCGTCCGGGGATTAGTATTTGATGACATACAACCTTTGATTGGCCGCTTCGAGATACTTGGTACCCTTTGTTGCACAATATGTGAAGTCCCGAGACGTGCCGAAAATCAAAAGGAAGCAGGCTTACGCGATCCGTGAAAATTCCGTAATGTGACGGAAATCGAAAGGAGGTGTTTTTCGCAATCCGTGAGTTTTCGTAACTTCTTCGAAAGCTAAAAAAGAGTAAATACATAATCCGTAAGGATTCGTAACCTTGCAGAAGGAAAATAAGTATCGTTACGAAATTCGTAAAGTTTCGTAACGTTACGGAAAAAGAATTACCAAAAAAGGTGAAGGGGGTGCATTTAGTAAAAAGCGGGGTACAAATAGCAATCAGGCCCACTTGGGCCTTCCAGATTCTTCCTCCAGAAGGCTGTTACTTCTGGAGGAAGTAACCTTGCTCGCCTGGGCGAGCTGGGTGACAAGCTCCTCCCCTATTTTGCTATAAATAGGGGGAGGAGTGAAGAGGGAAGGGGTTCAGCCTTCTTGGCACTTCTTATTCTCTAGAAATTGCTGAGGAAAATTGTTTCTGTGAAGAAAATTCAAGCCGAGGCGCTTCCGTAACGTTTCCGTGAGTAATTACGCAAAGATTTTCAACCGTTCTTCGACATTCATCGTTCGTTCTTCGTTTTCTTCAGTCTTCAACTAGTAACTACCCCAAACCGAGCTTTTCAATTCATTCTATGTACCCGTGGTGGTCCACATTTTGTTTCATGTATTTTTATTCTCGTTTTCATTCTCTTTCTATACCCCCTTTTGACGTGCTTCAGTAATTTATTTAAGTCATTTCTCGCCTAATCAAAAAATAAAATAAATTTCCATCGATCATTTGAATTGTATCATCCGTTAATTTCGGTTAAAATGAATTCCGACCGTTCGGTCGTGCCGTAACCACGTTGGAAATCAAAAAAGAGGTAAAATAATAATATAATAATAAAAAATATCTTTTAGTAAAATGAAGCGAAAAAATCAATCGGACGTTTTCTCTTTGGGATTTCTCATTCTTAATTGGATTGACTAATAATTAAAGTGAAACTAAGGCTAAAATCAACTCCCCTAGTCAAGCTCGTCCACAAAAAATAGGGTTTGAAAGTTTATCATTTCAGTTTCTTACCAAGTAAAAAGGATCATTTTTTAAGGTCCAACGCCTTAAAAATGATCACAAATTCAAGTAAAAAGAATCGCTTGATTGACTCTTAAGAAAGAACTACGTAGGTCTTATTTCCTCTCCAAAGGAGGGTACGTAGGAGCAAAAGCCCCGCTTTTGTCGACCTCAAAAAATAAAAAGAAATAAAAGTTAAGGTAATACAATTTCCACAATTCTAAAAAATAGGTTGTTGTCCTTTGAGACAAACGTGAGAGGTGCTAATACCTTCCTCAAACGTAAATACAACTCCCGAACTTAGAATTTTCATTTTGACCGGTTTCCTTCGGTTTTCCCGATGTTTTCCACAAATAAACGTTGGTGGCGACTCCGCGCATCTTTCCTCCTTTGGAAAGCGCACCCGTGAGCCTCGCCTCACTCGCCCGTAAAAGGGCATGTTGCGACACAATGTTAAGTTGTATGTTAACATCGGTTTTTAAAAATAAATCAATGTTGTTTATGTATATTAACATCGGTTTTCATAAAAAAAACGATGTTGTTTTTAGTTTTTTTTTAAATACACTTTCTGTTTTTACATAAAACCCAAAATTTAACCTGTAAAATTCAAATCAGACCACATATCACAACATATATCATTTGCATTCTGCTTTCAAACAGTTTTTAGCATAAAGATATATTAAACTATCAATTGATAACTATGAATAAATGATTTATTAATCAATAAAGAATATTCAATGTTCAAATGACATAGCAATTGACAAAAATGTAAAACAAGGTAGTAAACTAATTAAGTAACCTAAAATGAAATAGTTCCCTAACATCCTAAGTTTGATTTCTAACTTTGAGATAAAATTGTGCCCACTGGATGCGAAGCACCTTCAATCTCTCTGCTTCCAATGGTCTAACATCGTTAAAATATTGCATGATCAAATAAAACATAAGTTAATAATGTAATACCAATGACAAGAAAATAAACTTTGTTTGAAATAAAGAATTACCGTTTCCCAATTATTCTTGAAACTTTCTAAGATTATTGTGGACATCTAGTGCATGACCTAATAGCCGCACTCAGTGCTTCCTTTTTGTCTATTACACTAAATACATAATGAAATTTGGATATTAATTAAACGTTAACCACAATTAGTGTACACACACATAAGCAGTATATACAAGTATAAAGTTTAAATTTGCTTTAAGTGCTTCATCAAATGATTATATATTTGCTGCCAGGATTATATATTTGCTTTATTGGTTGTAGCTTTCTAGGCAGTCAGCTAGTTTATATATTTGCTTCATCAAAAGAACCAACACTTATCATATTGATGACTGGTTGCAAAAGCATTCTGAAGGGCATGCCAAAGGAACCATATCAACAACAACTCTTATAGAGAGTTTTATAGGGGGAACAGATGTACTGTCAAAGCAAATATATCATGTTCATAACTATGACATTATATATGTGTGTAGCTGTGTGTGTGTGTGTGTGTGTGTGTGGCTGTGTGTGTCTGACTGTCTGTGTGTGTGTGTGTGTGGCTGTGTGTGTGTGTGTGTGTATGTGTGTGTGTGTCTCTGTGAAACAATGACCACATTGTTAATGGATAAACAAGTGCTAATAAACCAGAAAAAAAACCAACATTTATTGAAACATGCAAAAAACTTATACAAATAAAGTTGCAATCTTAGATTTATAATGCTCTAAAATCTGACAGGAATATAGATAAAGTTGTATTGTTGACAGCTGTGTAAATTACTTAACAGCTTGCTGCTAATTAATAGTAAATATTATAGAGATTCAAACCTGGTTTTAGCTTTCACAATGGTGGCAAGGGCTTCCCAAAAGCAAGCAGTAGAGGTACTCACTACGCCTTGCAACTAAAGCTTCCCCAAAGAAGCAAGCAAAAGCCAAAGAAGTTTCCACAAATGCACTAACGATAAGGCTGCAGAATGAAGAAAAATGACAAAACATCATTCAAAACTCAACACTAGTCACAGAAGCAATTGGCCATTAATCACAGCAATTAACTCAAGAAATACCCCAATCACAAAGCAATCATTTTTCCCCTTTCCTAGCAAGAATTACATTCTAGTTTCCTCATTAAGTCCTTCTTTCCTTATAATTCTCAAACTTGATTCACTAAATGCATGCAATCTACTCTTTAAAGGTTTAGTTTGATTTCTCACATTCAATTAGTTTTTTGTGAGCTAGTCACAAAACCTTAGAATCCGCTTTCCCTGGTCATAAAGAGTTTGAAACAATGTCCATTTATGTTAATGATGTTATCCTAGTTATAGGTCCATCTTATCTAAACCACAAGATTGGTAATTTGAGTAAATTACTATTAGTCGCTTTATACAACTAACTTTTGTATAGAAATCATTTTCCAAAGCTTGTATAGTTCCCCAATTTATGGTCATTTTGGAGTAAATTTTGTAAATAAATCTTGTTTTGTGGTTAACACTGTCTCTAGAACATTTCCATTGGATTTAATGATGAAATTTGTGCATTTTCAAGTGAAAAAGAGGCTAAGTTTTGAATTGCAAAAAGTAGCAGTTGGGCTAAGCTCAGCAGTTGGGCTAAGTGCATAACTATTACTAAGCACGGCTTTAGTGCAAAAGAGAATCTGGCAGAGCATCAACATCAAAGCCACGCGCTAAGCGCGAGATCAGTGCGCTTAGCGCAGCAGGTGCCTTCAGCCAGGCTAAGCGTGAGGCTGGCGCTAAGCTTGAATCCACTTAATTGCGCTAAGCGCAAGGGTGGCGCTAAGTGCAACGTCGTGATTTCAGAGCCTATTTAAAGCATGTCTTGTGCAGAATTAGGGTACCATCTTTTATGATAGCTTCTATAGACGGCCAGGGCACAAAACTGCAGAACAGCCACAGGCCTATTTGGGGAAAAGACCCCAGAAGCAGAAAATAGGAGCAACTTGTGCATTGAAGCCTAGGTTTTGTCATTTGAGAGAGATTATTGGTAGAGAGTGAGAGTGAGATGCTGAGAAGAGGAGGAGGAATCCCCCTTCTTGTGTAAGGAACTATCATTCTCTGTTTTTAATCTCATTTATTGTTAGGGTTTCTTTGTAATGGCTGGCTAAACAACCTAGTTGGGGATTTCTAATGAACAACTGATGTAAATACCTAATATCTAATTGATTGTATTTTCTGTGTTCAATACTTCCTTCAATGCTTAATGTTTGTATGCTTTTGGTCTAATCACCCATTTGTGTGCACAGTTAGGTGACTTTAGCATTGGGAAATGTATTGTTGCCTTAGAACTTGATTGAAGCAGGATCAAAACTTAATCTTACATGACGGATCTATGGGTTAAGTTTTGGTTTTGATTATGTTGTTACAATAATGTTGTTTAGTTTAGGCCTAGTCTTACATGAGGATCTGCAGACGAAGCTTAGGCTAAATTAGGCTAAACTTCCGTAAGCTACTTGAGCTGAGTCTAGTCTTACATGAGGGATCTGCGAATGAAACTCAGTTTAAGTTAGTCTAAACCTAAGAGGGCTGTCTAAATCGGGTGAAGTGTTAAATGAGGGATTTGCGGACGAAGCTTGGATATTCAATCTGGCGAGGGATTGAAGGTTTAGTAGTTTAGGCTACAACATAGAACACAAGAGCATGATTGATTAGAGAAATATATTTCTATGCATCAACTTGTTTGTTAGAAAGACCCAACATATCTACCTACTGCTATCATTTTATTTTCCTTGCATTTTATAGTTTTTAACATAATAGTTTAGTTTAAATTCTATTTGAAATTATCACTTATACATGTTCGCTCAACAATGCTTCGATTCTGAACTTAATTCAGGCTAACATTAGTTCCCTGTGTTCGATACTCAAATTCATCCGTTTTAATTTTAAATACTTGACGATCCGGTGCGTTTTCCGGTAAACCCCCATTGAAATTTCCTTGAGATATAAATGCACAAAAAGTAACTGCAATGGGGACTCATCAAAGTATTTATGGCACCGTTGCTGGGGAACTAAACTGTTAGTAGAGTTTAGTTCAAGTTGCAGTTTTGCTTTAATTTTACTTTTTCAATTTTTTTTATTCTTTTGACTAACATAATAGTTTAGTAGATTCATTGTTCTTTTGTACTGGATAACAGTTGTACTGTTCTTCTATGCAAAGAAGATCTTCTGCAGGTGCTTTGATTCCCATTGATTTGGAGATTAACGTCGCTTCTAGAAGGCGTAATCAAGAGAGAATTAGAAATATTTTGCAGGACTTAGAGGCAGCAGCAATTCTAGAGGAAGAACCTCAATCTTCTGAGGCATCTTCTAGTTTTCCTATTGCAGAACATTCTCGTTTAGATCCTAGTGAAGATTACATCATGGCTGAAGAGCCAAGAAGAGTACTCTGGAAGATTATTCAAGTTCTAATGTGCCATAGTTTTTCACCAGCATTGCACAACCAGAAGTTCAAGCACAAACTATTACTTATCCACCATCATTGATTCAGTTGATTTAGAATAATTTGTTTCATGGATTACCAAATGAAGACCCATATGCACAACTAGTCACTTACATAGAAATATGCAATACTATTAGGTTGGCTGGAGTGCCTGAAGATGCAATCCGACAAAGCTTGTTTTCATTTCCTTTATCGAGAGAAGCTAAGAGGTGGCTTCATTCATTCAAAGGTAATAGTCTTAAGACATGGGATGAAGTTGTGGAGAAATTTTTGAAGAAATATTTTCCTGAGTCCAAGATTGCAGAAGGCAAAGCTGCCATCTCTTCTTTTCACCAATTTCCTGATGAATCTTTGATTGAGGCCTTGGAAAGATTCCGTGGTTTATTGAGAAAGACTCCCACTCATGGATTCTCAGAACCGATACAACTCAATATCTTTATAGATGGGTTAAGACCGCAGTCCAAACAGCTATTAGACGCTTCTGCGGGTGGGAAAATCAAATTGAAGATCCCTAATGAAGCCATGGATCTCATTGAAAATATGGCTGCAAGTGACATTGCTATTTTGAGAGATAGAGCTCACATTCCTACCAAAAAGAGTTTATTGGAGTTAACCTCCCAAGATGCATTGTTGGCACAAAACAAATTGTTGTCTAAGCAACTGGAAACCTTGGCTGAAACACTAAGTAAGTTGCCAACTCAAAATACGTCTATTTTGGAATAGAATTACACAAGAACTTGTTGTGGAGTGTATTAGGCAATCAATGTGTTGTAGGTATAAGGAAAAGAAAAAAAAATAGAGAATAGTGTGTATGTAGATAATAGTTTTCTTACGTACATTTTCTCTTCAGGTTTATGCTCTGTCCTGGATAGTGATGGTAGCTGTCATGGTTATCCTTAAGGACGGTATTCGATGATTAAAAAATGTTTGTTCTTTCTGCTTGTGCTTGATAGTGATCTTATTAATCTTTCTAGCTCGAGTATAATGATTCAATCATCATGGCAATGGCTAATTCAATTCAATACTATACTCAAAATATTAGATTACATGTAATGTATGAGATATAAAAAATAAAGTTACTTTATGTCTTTCTGCATTTGTGGAGTTAGATTAGTTTCTCTGATGATTTCTATTGATACAGTGAACTTACAACCACTTCTTTCTGATTGGTATGGTGTTATATATGTTTAGATAGGACAAGCATGCAGGCCATTCATGAAGGGCATATAGAGGCATTGCAGTTCAATTAATTAAGAAGGAAAGGAAATGCACTGGATGTTGTTGCTCTCAATTGTGGAGAACATAATGTTGGAGTGGCTGAAGATGATTTGCATCCAGTTAAGTATATATATGATTTCTGTTTATTCAGTGGAAAATGTTATCAATAAGTTTTAGCTATGGCTATGATACAATGTATTTTTCTAGAGAATATATGCACCAGTATTTTTGTAATATGAAAAATACATAATATAATATATTTTTATTATGAAATCTTGAGTTAATTAATATGCAATTTTTTTCATGAAAGCATGGCATTCGATTTATTTTTGCTCCCCAAAAGATGTTGATATGTATAATTTAATCCTGAAATATGTTAACTTACTTATATTCCAGTCTTCACAAAAATATAATTACAAATGTTACCATGATTAATATATTTGGATACCAAATTATATGTATGTATGTATGTATGTATGTATATATATATATATATATATATATATATATATATATATATAATGAGAATCAATATGTTGCAAATGAACTGCTAATTTAAGAGATGCACTGCCATTGTACTTCAGCCCCCTAATTATGTTTATCACCTGTCTTCTTTATGTGATTGATGCCCATTTCCAGTGTCATCATATTCAACTTGCTTATGAAACTGTTCTAATTACAAGTTTGTACTTTTAAGAGTAGGAGTGACTAAACCTCTTTGGGAAAATGGTCTGCTTACTGCTGATGCAATGAGCAAAACTAATGACGAAACCATCTAAAAGTTGATTTACCCAGTATGTTCTTTGTCATAGAATCTATGGTATCTGCTGAAAACCATTTACTCATGCTATTCAAATAATCTGGATTTTATACAAGAAAAGCCAGTAACTTGAAGAAAATTGCCAATATTTTTGTTTCTTGAAGTACGATGGAGACATACCAAGCTCAATTGAGGAACTACTCTTGCTGCCAGGAATAGGTCCTAAGATTGCTCATCTGGTAAGTACAAAATACTTATGAGATTCAAAAATCATTTTTTCTTTTTTTCCCCTGTTAAAATAATTATTTGGTATGACACACATTAGGAATTAGTGCTTGGATGAAAAAAATCAAGTTTTAGTCCATACAGGGACAATGTCCAAGGGATATGTGTAGATACTCATGTGCACCGCATTTGCAATCGTCTTGGATGGGTTTCATCGTGGCATATATACTTACGATAGGTAATACTTCAGGAGCAATATAGGCTAACGTAATAAAAGAGAAGGTCGTAGAAAACCCTAAAATGCCCATGGCTGAGAGCTTGACATGTGGCACTTTTGCTGGGTTTTTGGTGATTTTACCCCTCCAGCTTTGGGCTTAATCTTTTGCCATCTGACTTGTTGTGTTGTCTTTGTTTTTTGTTGGTTGCTCTGTGTGCTGAATCCAGAGGCACATTTGCGTGAATGCTTCCTGGTTGCTCCACTTTTTCTCTTTCTTCATCTCATTTGCATTAATGCTTCCTGTGTCTGGATCCATGCATGCTTTAATTCTTTAACAACTACTGATTTGTTTCTTCTGTTTTCCTTATTTTGCTTGGTCCATTTGCTTTCTTTTTTCTTATTTTTTCCTGTTTTCAATTCCAGTTGAGTTTGCCAGCTGCTATGGATTTCCATTTTCATGCACAGTTTGTATCAGTTGATTTGCCAGGCTTTTCTCCAGGTTGTTCTCCTTTGTTTTTTGGTTTCTTTTGCTGCATGCTTGTTGTGTCCTTCTATTTCCTCTGTTTTGTGTTTTATTACATGTGCTTTTTGGATTTTTCCTTACTTTGCTTTTCTATTTGAGGCTATTCCCATTTTTTTTGCAATTTAGTTTGGTACGATGTTCTCTTTGGTTGTGGCGAATGAAGGTAATACCTTTTCACATAGGCATCAACTTTGGTTTGGCCTTCCTTTTGGTTATCAAATTTTGGGGAATAAATCCCCTATTTTCTGTTAAACTTTTGAGGCAGTTGACGTTTGAAAGAGGTTCTTTAGCTTAAATATTTTTTCCTGTTTTTTTTTTTGTGTTTTCTTGAAATTTTTTCCTTTTTTTGAATGCATATGGTTAGATTTTTTGTATCATTGTCTTTCAGTTAGTTTCTGCTGCGATTTATTTCCTAAAAATTGTGGGTGTGTTTTGATTATAAATTGATACATTGACGATTATTTGTTTCTATATTTTTTTGGTGTAATGCTGACACCTATGGATGTTTTCTATGGATGTTCAGTTGTGCCCGCAGGTTGGCTGATTCCTATGGATGTTTTCTTTTTCTTATGCATGTCTATTATATACTGTCTTGCACTCTGTAGGCAGATTATTGGTTCCAGTTCTTAGAGTACTTGAATGAGGCTGAAAATGATGTTGCAACTAGCTTGTTGGCTTGCTTTTGTTTTCTGCCATATAGATTGTTGGTGAAATGGGTTCAAAGTTATGTGTTTGGTCAAATGCCTAAATGAAGTTTTATTTTGGTCATTTTACTACTGTGTTGCCTTTTTTTTCTGTTGGTTGCTCCACCTGTAGAATTCTATTTTCCTTATTTTGCTTCCTCTGTTTGCTTTTTTTGTTCTCAATTTTTCCTATTTTCAGTTCCAGCTGAGCTTTGCATCTGCTATGGTCTTCCATTTTTACGTAGGGTTGATCATTTGATCCAATGGTTAGGTTGGTAAGATTGTGCCGCCGTGGTTCAATTTTATTTAACTTGGATATCTACGCATTTATGGTTTCTTTGGTTTTCTTTCTTTTTCCTTAATTTTTCTAGCTTTCAGTTCCAGCTGAGTTGGCCACCTGCTATGGTCTTCCATTTTTTTCGCAGAATTGAGTCAATGGTTAGGTTGGTAAGATGTTTCCGCCGTGGTACAATTATATTTAATATCTATGCATTTATGGTCTTCCATGTGCATGGTTGAGTTTGCTTTTGTTTATGTTGTCCATGGTTGACTTTGCATTTATTTATTTTGTGCATGCTTGTGTTTCGTTTTTTCCCCTTATTTTACAGGTTTTTTCCCATGCTTTGCTAATTTCTGTTCTTTATTCTTTTGGGGCCATTTTGGGGGCCCAATTGTTTGTTTTCGACAATTTGCTGTTAGCTTTTATTTTCAACAAATCTTCGTCATTGTTGTGTTTTTGTTTCCCCTTCTTATTAAGTCTTTTCATTCCTCAGGGATTTTAATTGATCGAGCTTTACTTTGCAATTTTTACTTACATTTTGCATTGGTTTCTGCATAGTTTACCCTTCGTGAAATATCCCTAGTCTATGACATTGATTGGAAGACATTGATTGCTAGACAAGGCCCCCCACTATCCAATATTAACTCCCGCTGTTTATTTCTAACTTCATTTTAAGTATACTATACATATAACAGTGCATGGTAATTATTGCGCATCTCATATCACAATCCACTTAATTATTATCCTACACAATTGAAAACTTTTGATTCCCAATGCTACCACCATTCTGTCTAATCATAAATATATACAGACTGGATATGCACAATTTAGGGAAGTGTAAAAGACAAATACAAAAGGAACATTATTAACTATTCGTTGCAACTGTTCACCGCTAATATTTTCAATAGTCACTGCCATATATTTATATTTACTATATTCATTGTAACTCCTTGCATTTGTGTGATACCTTAAACTTCCACATGACAACATGAGTACCTCCACATCTACCTCTATTGCTATAAGTTTCTTTCAGTTTACCAGACTTCATTTTAACCTTATCACTATCTGTTCCACTATGGTCCTTCATATATTTCTTCTTTTCCTCTATCATTAATCTTTCACATTTCTATTACTGGAGAATTCTTCCTTACATGTATAGCATCCACTTTTCCCAAACTTACACATATCCTCTTTACACCCCAGACATAACTACACCCAATGTTTTCTCATTTACCCGGTTTTGGGGGTGCATGTTTCTGTTCAGTTTTTTATAAATTCCTCCATATTTTGTTCTCTTACTGATTATGTTATATATTGTGCTATAGGGCCCCTCCCATTGGATGGCGAAAACCTGATTTTTAGCGGCATTTCGTGTTGGCAAGGTCGGCATTCACTATCCCAACTATTTTCCCATTTTCCTTTTTCCACATACAAAAAAAAACTTATTTCTATTCTTTACACGTTTCCTTGCAAAACATTATTGAGGTCCCTTTGTCTTACCATAGACAGTGGAGGCCATATTACCCAACTTATGTTTTATTTTACTACAATGGAAGCACACATTTTGTTAGGGTACGAAAATATGGCAACCACTATTTTTTTGCTGATGGTCTCAAAGAGTTTAGGAGAACCCATAGCATTAACGACAGTGTCATTATCAGGTTTTTTGCTCCCGACAAAAATACATCTTTCGAGGTTGATGTCATGGGGCCTATCCATGGGCAACCAATGGGAAGGTCAGCGGTTACAACCAGAAGGCACATCTTTACAACTGATGCCACACCAGAGATGGTGCTACACAACTTGCCTTTGGTAGGAGTTTCCAACCCACTCAATTATGTTGTTGTTTTTCTATGCCAACTTTTCTTAAACACAGTCAAACAAAACTATTAGCAAAATAACTATCCTTTATATTCCTTATATTCAGATAACGTTATCTTTCAATTGCTGTTATAATTCGGCTGCAGGTTCTTCCAGCAGCTGCTTCAAATTATTTGTTTGGCTAAAAAAATATATTCATGTCCTCCGTGGTTATGGTAGACGTAACCAGTGGCAAATCACCATTCATGATGGTCTACCATCCCTTGCGGAACCATGGTTTCAATACCTGTCTGAAAATAACTTAATGCTTGGAGATGAAGTTGTCTTCTTCTTCAAGTTTGACGAGCATGCGTGGGAATTGCTATTTAGGAAAGAAGTTGTAATGATCTCAGATAAAGGAAAGCTTCTAGAAGGAAACAATGACTCAATTGAGACAGCTCAGCAGAGGGGAATATTTGCCAAATCTCACGTATCCACTATGGGTAACAGAAAGAGTGTGAGAGAGAGAAAACCCAACTCTAGGTTGGTGGATTATGTAACCAACTAATAGTGGTATTTAGAGGGGAAAGAAGGTGTAGTGAGGGAGGGTGGTTATGAGTGAACATTTCTCTTTCTTCTTCTTTTTCTCTCTGTGACTATTATACTCAATCCTTCTAATTGTACACACTGTACTCTTAGAGGTTGATTCTCATTTTTAGTACGGGAATAAAATGAGTACATTCTATAATTTCCAGTATTTCCCTTTCATTGGTGCTTTCATCACGCCATGGCAGATAACACGCAAATGAAGGAGCTCAGTGCTGATGTCCAGCGCAACGCAGAAACGATTCAGAATGTGCAAGCTCAAATGTCTCGATTGGAGCTCACGAACAAAATCTTGCTAGATCGGTTAGAAGGAATGCAACAGAGTAACAATTCCAAGTTCAATTTCATCTCATCGGTGCTTGATTCTTTGATCCAGAACAAGATGATTCCGACATCTCCCCATGGGGCTGCGAGCTCACAGAAATCTCCATTTCAGGTACACAATATCAAGCTGGAATTTCCCAGATTTGATGGTAAGAACGTCCTCGAGTGGATTTTTCGTGCTAAGCAATTTTTTGATTATTATGGGACTGTTGATAGCGAGAGATTGACCATTACCTCAGTTCATCTGGATCAAGATGTAGTACCTTGGTTCCAAATGATGCAGAAAACAAACCCATTCACTTCCTGGAAAGACTTTACCAGAGCCGTTGAGCTCGATTATGGCCCATCCATATATGAATGCCTTAGAGCAACATTCTTCAAATTAACCTAGATTGGTTCTGTTGCTGAATACTACTTGCAATTCACTGCCCTGTCAAACAGAGTCTATGGCATTAGTAATGAAGCTCTCATAGATTGCTTCATTAGTGGATTGAACCCAGAAATTCAT
Organism: Glycine soja; assembly: GCF_004193775.1. Taxonomy (NCBI): domain Eukaryota; kingdom Viridiplantae; phylum Streptophyta; class Magnoliopsida; order Fabales; family Fabaceae; genus Glycine; species Glycine soja. The sequence continues at coordinate 30,719,550 of NC_041016.1, read as the reverse complement.
AGGGATGTCCTGATACACTCACCCATTAACTTGGTTAAGGCTGTATCCTTAGCTAAAGTCTATAAGGAAAAATACACCCAAACACAAACCCAGAATAACTCTAAACCACCAAAAAGCCCAAACACAAACCCACAACAACCCAATAGAGAACTTTCTTAGGTCCAAACAAAAATGAAACCAACCACAAAATATGAAAGCCACCTTTACTACAAACACCCCTCACCAGACCAATGCACCCTAACCAAAAGAACCCCAATATCAAATGAATTTCAGCAGCCAAAATTCAACTCAGAAGGGACAAAGGATTATGCTGCTGGTGTGATGAAAAATTCTCAACAGCTCACAAGTGCCCCAACAAGCAGATCATGATGTTACTATTTGATGATACAGAGAATTCTGAGGACAGTGAAAGTGGTGTAGTACCACCAGACAAGGGTGAAGCATCAGTGGAAAGTGAGCACACTGAGCATCACTTGTCATTAAATGCGCTGAATGTTTCTACTAATGTTGGAACATTGAGGTTTTAAGGTCAAATTGGAAAAATTTATGTGCAGGTTTTAGTTGATGGAGGAAGTTCTAATAACTTCATTCAACCTAGAATAGCAAAATTCCTAAAGTTACTAGTACAACCAGCACCAAGTTTTAAAGTTTTAGTGGGCAATGGCCAGTATCTGACAGCTGAAGGGGTCATTACTGAGTTACCAGTGCTGATACAAGGGCACAAACTGATTGTACCAGTGTATCTTCTTCCAGTTGCTGGGGCAAATTTGATTCTAGGCACGAAATGGTTGGCTACCTTGGGTCCACATGTAGTAGATTATGCAGACATGACAATCAAGTTCATTCACCATGGGAAGTTTGTCACATTTTAGGGAGAAAAAGCTCATACACCAAAGCATGCTCAGTTGCATTTTTTGAGAAGAATGCAAACTACTGGTTCTATTGTATAGTGTTTTGCAGTACAAATGATGAAGACAGAGGAAGAGGTGGACATGTTGAAGGGTCTGTAGAAGCAAAGCTTCATGGTGAATCAAAGGTGTTTTGATGATAATAATTATGATAACAAAAGATTATGACAAAGGTGATGACAAAAAGCTCAAAGATCAATCAAGAACAATTCGAGAAGTTCAAGATAAGAATCAAGAAGAATTCAAGACTCAAGAAGAAAGTCTAGAGACAAGAATCAAGATTCAAGGTTCAAGATCTCAAGAATCAACATCAAGATTCAAGGCTCAAGATTCAAGAATGAAGAGAAGACTCAATCAAGATAAGTATTAAAAAGTTTTTTCAAAACTTTGAATAGCACACGAGTTTTTGACAAAACCTTTTACCAAAGAGTTTTTACTCTCTGGTAATTGATTACCTTATTGTTGTAATCGATTACCAGTAGCAAAATGAGTTTGAAAAAGTTTTCAAACTAAATTGACAACGTTCCAATTATTTTCAAAAAGCTGTAATCGATTACAATGCTTTGGTAATCGATTACCAGTGCCCTTGAACGTTGAAATTCAAATTCAAATGTGAAGAGTGACATCCTTTCACTTAAAAGCTTTGTGTAATCGATTACACTAATTTGGTAATCGATTACCAGTGACTGTTTCGGAATAAATCAAAAGATGTAACTCTTCAAAAGGTTTTTGAATTTTTCAAATTGGTTTTAAGTTTTTCTAAAAGTTATAACTCTTCCAAATGGTCTTCTTGACCAGACATGAAGAGTCTATAAAAGCAAGGCTTTTTTTTGCATTTCAAGTATCTTGAATACTTTTCCAATCAATTCTTTGCAAGCCTTGAATCTCTTTGAACTTCTTCTTCTTCATTGTACCAAAAGCTTTCTGAAGTTTTCTGGTTTTCCAAACCTTGAAAACTTGTGCTATTCATCTTTCCATTCTCTTCTGCCTTTGCCAAAAAGAATTCGTCAAGGACTAACCGCCTGAATTCTTTTTGTGTCTCTCTTCTCCCTTTTCCAAAAGAGCAAAGGACTAACCGCCTGAATTCTTTTGTGTCTCCCTTCTCCCTTGTCAAAGAATTCAAAATGACACAGTCTGAGAATTCTTTTGATTCTTCCCTTTCCCTAATACAAAAGTGTTCAAAGGACTAACCGCCTGAGAATTCTTTTGTATCCCCATTCACAAATTATCAAAGTTTTAACAGCCTGAGATCTTTGTCTCAACACATTGGAGGGTACATCCTTTGTGGTACAAGTAGAGGGTACATCTACTTGGGTTTAACTGAGAACAAGAGAGGGTACATCTCTTGTGGATCAGTTCTGGTGGAAGGTACATCCAATAGGTTCAAAGAGAACAAGGGAGGGTACATCCCTTGTGGATCTTTGCTTGTAAAAGGATTTTTACAAGGTTGAAAGAAATCTCAAGGATCGCAGGTCGCTTGGGGACTGAATGTAGGCACGGGTTGTTGCCGAACTAGTATAAAAACTCTTGTGTGTTTGTTTCCTTCTTCCCTACTCTTTTACTTTTTGCTGTGCATTTAATTTCCACTTTTACATTCTGTTAAGATTCTCTTCTACTCCTCATTCTCTTAACAATTTAGTAAAAACCTTAAAAGAGTAGTTTTTTAATTAGTAAAGGTTTAGGAATAATTAATGCAACCCCCCCTCCTTCTTAATTATTCTGAGGCCACTCGATCCAACAAGTGGTATCAGAGAAGGTTTCTTGTAGAATGGCCTCTTTAGATTCTTTGTCTTTAAAAAGTATTTTTAGGAATAGGTTACTCAAAGATCATGATGAAGACCAAGTCAACTTGTGTCTCATGACAAAATCTGGTGAGAATAACAAGGAAGATTCTATAAGGAAGAAATGGTACATAGACAGTGGATGTTCCAAGCACATGACCGGTGATGTATCCAAATTCACAACTATTTCCCCAAAGAAAAGTGGACATGTTACATACGGCGACAACAACAAGGGCAAAATTATTGGAGTCGGTAAAATAGGTATGAGTTCTTCTACTCCTATTGAAAATGTGTTGCTTGTAGAAGGTTTGAAGCATAGTTTATTAAGTGTTAGTCAATTATGTGATAAAGGATATAAAGTATCTTTTGATTCTGAAAAATGTGTTATTAAGCATGAGCATGACAAAGATATTGAACATATAGGTTTTAGAGAAAATAATGTCTACATGATTGATCTAAAACAAAAATCTGTAAATGATAGATGTTTTTTAAGTAAAGATTGTGATCCATGGTTATGACATAAGAGAATTGCTCATATTAACATGGATCATCTAAATAGGTTAATTTCAAAAGATCTAGTTATTGGATTGCCTGGATTAAAATTTGAAAAAGATAAGTTATGTGATGCATGCCAAAAAGGTAAACAAACAAAAGTATCCTTTAAATCTAAAAATATTGTTTCTACCACTCAACCATTGCAATTATTACACATGGATTTGTTTGGACCATCTAGAGTCATGAGTTTTGGTGGAAGTTACTATGCATTAGTAATTGTTGATGATTATTCTAGATATACTTGGACTTTATTTCTTACTCATAAGAATGATGCATTCCATGCATTTAGAAGACTTGCCAAAGTCATTCAAAACAAAAAGAATCTCAAAATCATCTCCATCAGAAGTGATCATGGAGGTGAATTTGAAATGTTTTGTGATGAGTATGGCATAGAACACAACTTTTCTGCACCAAGAACACCCCAACAAAATGGAGTAGTAGAAAGGAAAAATAGAGCCCTAGAAGAAATTGCTAGAACTCTTTTAAATGACACACCTCTTCCAAAATACTTTTGGGCAAAAACAGTTAACACCGCATGTTATATTATGAACAGAGCCTTAATTAGACCTATTCTTAAGAAAACTCCATATGAACTTTTTAACAATAGAAAACCAAATATTGCACATTTACATGTTTTTGGATGTAAATGTTTTGTTCTAAACAATGGTAAAGAAAGTCTAGGAAAGTTTGATGCCAAGGCAGATGAGGGTATTTTTCTTGGGTATTCCTTACATAGTAAAGTATTTAGAATATACAACAAAAGAACTATGACAATCGAGGAATCAATACATGTTACTTTTGATGAAACAAACATTACCTCCCCGAGAAAGGAGTTTGTTGATGATATTGCAGATACTTTGGAAGATACTCAAAATGAAGAAAGAAATCTGAAAAGAAAGAGAGATGATGAAGACAAGGATGATCAAGATGACACAATACAAGAAAACGATAATCTTCCTAAAGAATGGAAAACTTCAAGAAATCATCCTCTTGATAACATCATCGGTGATATCTCAAAAGGGGTAACAACTAGACACTCTCTTAAAGATTTATGCAATAATATGGCATTTGTTTCATTAATAGAACCTAAAAACTTTAAAGAAGCTATTATAGATGACCATTGGATAGTAGCTATGCAAGAAGAATTAAATCAATTTGAAAGAAATGATGTATGGGAATTAGTAGAAAAACCTTCAGATTATCCAATCATAGGAACTAAATGGGTATTTAGAAATAAATTGGATGAAAATGGTATAGTAATTAGGAATAAAGCTAGACTTGTAGCAAAAGGATATAACCAAGAAGAAGGTATAGACTATGAAGAAACTTTTGCACCTGTAGCTATATTAGAAGCCATTAGGATGTTATTAGCATATGCATCTATTATGAATTTTAAACTATATCAATTGGATGTAAAAAGTGCTTTCTTAAATGGTCTAATTCAGGAGGAGGTATATGTGGAACAACCTCCTGGGTTTGAAGATTCACAAAAGCTAGACCATGTCTATAGATTAAAGAAGGCACTTTATGGCCTAAAACAAGCACCTAGGGCTTGGTATGAAAGATTAAGTAAATTCCTATTAGAAAAGAATTTTACTAGAGGGAAAGTAGATACTACCTTATTCATAAAAAAGAAGGATAATGATATCTTGTTAGTACAAATTTATGTTGATGATATAATTTTTGGATCTACTAATGAATCTTTGTGCAAAGAGTTTTCTATTGATATGCAAAGTGAGTTTGAGATGTCCATGATGGGTGAGTTAAATTACTTTCTTGGACTACAAATCAAACAAACAAATGATGGGATCTTCGTCAATCAAGCAAAATATTGCAAAGAACTCATTAAGAGATTTGGAATGGAAAACTCAAAACATTTGGCTACCCCTATGAATACAAGTTGTTATCTTGACAAAGATGAATCCGGTCAACCTGTTGATCCAAAGCATTACAGAGGTATGATTGGATCTCTACTTTACTTATCTACAAGTAGGCCAGACATTATGTTTAGTGTATGCATGTGTGCAAGATTTCAATCAGATCCAAAGTTTTCACATTTAATGGCAGTAAAAAGAATTATAAGATATTTATTAGGAACAGTTAGTTTAGGATTATGGTATCCTAAGAATTATTTATGCAACCTAGTAGGATACTCAGATTTAGATTTTGCTGGATCAAAAACAGATAGGAAGAGCACTAGTGGTACATGTCAATTCATAGGATCTGCACTTGTTTCTTGGAATAGCAAGAAACAAAATAGTGTAGCATTATCCACAGCAGAAGCAGAATATATTTCTGTTGGTAGTTGTTGCTCACAGATTTTGTGGATGAAGCAACAACTATCTGACTATGGAATAGTTTTAGATCACATTCCCATAAAATGTGACAACACAAGTGCCATAAACATATCTAAAAATCCAGTTCTTCACTCTAGAACCAAGCATATAGAAATTAGGCATCATTTTATTAGAGATCATGTTTTAAAAGGTGATGTTGTTTTAGAGTTTGTAGATACTAAAAATCAACTTGCAGACATCTTTACAAAACCACTAAGTAAAGATACCTTCTATAACATTATAAGAGAATTAGGACTAATAGATGTTAGTGACTTATCAAAATAATTCTCTATATTATTATGGTATTTGAACAATTTACTATTTCCTTATTTGCATGGTATGTTTGGACCAATATTAAGTATGTTATTTGACTATGTGGAGTTTATAATTAATCTATGCATGGTTGTTTGCTTCATGGTTTCATGGTTCTTGCTTCTTGCTTCATGATTTGGTTGATATTTTTATTAACATTGTATGGATGTTTCAATTAAATTTGTTTGATACGCACTTTAGCTTTTTGTTGATACCAAAGGGGGAGAGAAATGGGATTAAATCAAGAATTCACATGAGTAATCAACTTATTTTTAAGATAAGCATAAATTCAAAAACAAAGGGGGAGAATTTATGAGATTGATCGACTAGGAAAAAGTGTGTGTATGTTTCTTGATTTCAGAAGTTGTCATCATCAAAAAGGGGGAGATTGTAGAAGCAAAGCGTCATGGTGAATCAAAGGTGATTCAAAGGTGTTTTGATGATAACAATGATGATAACAAAAGATGATGACAAAGGTGATGACAAAAAGCTCAAAGATCAATCAAGAACAATTCAAGTAGTTCAAGATAAGAATCAAGAAGAATTCAAGACTCAAGAAGAAAGTCTAGAGACAAGAATCAAGATTCAAGGTTCAAGATCTCAAGAATCAAGATCAAGATTCAAGGCTCAAGATTCAAGAATGAAGAGAAGACTCAATCAAGATAAGTATTAAAAAGTTTTTTCAAAACTTTGAATAGCACATGAGTTTTTGACAAAACCTTTTACCAAAGAGTTTTTACTCTCTGGTAATCGATTACCTTATTGTTGTAATCGATTACCAGTAGCAAAATGAGTTTGAAAAAGTTTTCAAACTGAATTTACAACTTTCCAATTATTTTCAAAAAGTTGTAATCGATTACAATGTTTGGGTAATCGATTACCAGTGCCCTTGAATGTTGAAATTCAGATTCAAATGTGAAGAGTCGCATCATTTCACTTAAAAGCTTTGTGTAATCGATTACACTAATTTGGTAATCGATTACCAGTGACTGTTTCTGAATAAATCAAAAGATGTAACTCTTCAAAAGGCTTTTGACTTTTTCAAATTGGTTTTAAGTTTTTCTTAAAGTTATAACTCTTCTAAATGGTCTTCTTGACCAGACATGAAGAGTCTATAAAAGCAAGGCTTTGTTTTGCATTTCAAGTATCTTGAATACTTTTCCAATCAATTCTTTACAAGCCTTGAATCTCTTTGAACTTCTTCTTCTTCATTGTACCAAAAGCTTTCTGAAGTTTTCTAGTTTTCCAAACTTTGAAAACTTGTGCTATTCATCTTTTTTTTCATCTTTTCATTCTCTTCTCCCTTTGCCAAAAAGAATTCGCCAAGGACTAACCGCCTGAATTCTTTTTGTGTCTCTCTTCTCCCTTTTCCAAAAGAACAAAGGACTAACCGCCTGAATTCTTTTGTGTCTCCCTTCTCCCTTGTCAAAGAATTCAAAACGACACAGTCTGAGAATTCTTTTGATTCTTCCCTTTCCCTAATACAAAAGTGTTCAAAGGACTAACCGCTTGAGAATTCTTTTGTATCCCCATTCACAAATTATCAAAGTTTTAACAGCCTGAGATCTTTGTCTCAACACATTGGAGGGTACATCCTTTGTGGTACAAGTAGAGGGTACATCTACTTGGGTTTGACTGAGAACAAGAGAGGGTACATCTCTTGTGGATCAGTTCTAGTGGAGGGTACATCCACTAGGTTCAAAGAGAACGAGGGAGGGTACATCCGTTGTGTATCTTTGCTTGTAAAAGGATTTTTACAAGGTTGAAAGAAATCTCAAGGACCGCAGGTCGCTTGGGGACTGGATGTAGGCACGGGTTGTTGTCGAACCAGTATAAAAACTCTTGTGTGTTTGTTTCCTTCTTCCTTACTCTTTTACTTTCTGCTGTGCATTTAATTTCCGCTTTTACTTTCTGTTAAAATTCTCTTCTACTCCTCATTCTCTTAACAATTTAGTAAAAGCCTTAAAAGAGTATTTTTTTTAATTAGTAAAGGTTTAGGAATAATTAATTCAACCCCCCCCCTTCTTAATTATTCTGAGGTCACTCGATCCAACAGGGTCTACCAGATGACATTGCACCAGAATTAGCTATTTTGCTGCACACTTACAGAGCTGTGTTTGATACTCCAGTGGGTTTGCCACCACAGAGAAAACAGAATCATGCTATACCTTTGAAAGAAGGCTCAAATCCAGTCAAGGTTATACCTTACAGGTATCCTCATAGCCAAAAAGAACAAATTGAAAAGATGGTAATTGAAATGCTAGATCAGGGAATAATTCAACCTAGTAATAGTCCCGTTTCATCACCTATTCTTTTAGTAAAAAAAAAGGATGGTAGTTGGAGATTTTGTATAGACTATAGGGCCTTGAATGCTTTAACTGTAAAAGATAGTTTCCCTATGTCTACTGTGGACGAGCTGTTAGATGAACTATTTGGTGCAAAGTATTTTTCTAAACTGGATTTAAGGTCTAGTTATCACCAAATACTAGTCCAACCTGAGGATAGACATAAAACAACCTTTCGAACTCACCATGGCCATTATGAGTGGTTGGTAATGCCATTTGGTTTAACCAATGCTCGAGCTTCTATTCAGTGTTTGATGAACCATATTTTCCAACATGCTTTAAGGAAATATGTGTTAGTGTTTTTTGATGATATATTGGTATATAGTTCCACATGGCATGAACACTTATGCCATCTAGAGGTTGTATTGAAAGTGTTGAAAGAGAATGTTTTGTTTGCTAAGTTATCTAAATGCTCTTTTGGTGTATTGGAGATAGAGTACTTGGGACATATAGTTTCAGGTGAAGGAGTTGCTATGGATGCTACTAAGGTGCAGGCAGTTCTAGAGTGGCCTACACCACTCAATATCAAGCAGCTGAGAGGTTTCTTAGGCCTCACTGGTTACTATCAAAGGTTTATCAAAGGATATGCAAAGCTTGCTGCACCATTGATAGATTTACTTAAAAAAGAAGCATTCAAGTGGACACCAGAGGCAGAGACAACATTTGTTCA